>NC_090372.1:128070079-128370079 GCF_036365525.1 Heterodontus francisci
TTTATACTGTCACCGGTTTCACTGTGCTCCCTCTCGGCCTCGCTACTTTATACTGTTACCGGTCTGACTGTGCTTCTTCTCGGCCTCGCTACTTTATACTGTCACCGGTCTGACTGTGCTCCCTCTCGGCCTCGCTCCTTTATACTGACACCGGTCTCGCTGTGCTCCCTCTCGGCCTCGCTCCTTTATACTGACACCGGTCTCACTGTGCTCCCTCTCGGCCTCGCTCCTTTATACTGACACCGGTCTCGCTGTGCTCCCTCTCGGCCTCGCTACTTTATACTGTCACCGGTCTCACTACTTTATACTGTCACTGGTCTGACTGTGCTCCTTCTCGGCCTCGCTCCTTTATACTGACACAGGTCTCACTGTGCTCCCTCTCGGCCTCGCTACTTTATACTGACAACGGTCTCACTGTGCTCCCTCTCGGCCTCGCTCCTTTATACTGACACCGGTCTGACTGTGCTCCTTCTCGGCCTCGCTACTTTATACTGTCACCGGTCTGACTGTGCTCCCTCTCGGCCTCGCTCCTTTATACTGACACCGGTCTCGCTGTGCTCCCTCTCGGCCTCGCTCCTTTATACTGACACCGGTCTCACTGTGCTCCCTCTCGGCCCCGCTCCTTTATACTGACACCGGTCTCGCTGTGCTCCCTCTCGGCCCCGCTCCTTTATACTGACACCGGTCTCGCTGTGCTCCCTCTCGGCCTCGCTACTTTATACTGTCACCGGTCTCACTACTTTATACTGTCACCGGTCTGACTGTGCTCCTTCTCGGCCTCGCTCCTTTATACTGACACAGGTCTCACTGTGCTCCCTCTCGGCCTCGCTACTTTATACTGACAACGGTCTCACTGTGCTCCCTCTCGGCCTCGCTCCTTTATACTGACACCGGTCTGACTGTGCTCCTTCTCGGCCTCGCTACTTTATACTGTCACCGGTCTTGCTGAGCTCCCTCTCGGCCCCGCTCCTTTATACTGAGACCGGTCTCACTCTGCTCCTTCTCGGCCTCGCTACTTTATACTGTCACCGGTCTTGCTGAGCTCCCTCTCGGCCCCGCTCCTTTATACTGACACCAGTCTCACTGTGCTCCTTCTCGGCCTCGCTATTTTATACTGACAACGGTCTCACTGTGCTCCTTCTCGGCCTCGCTCCTTTATACTGACACCAGTCTCACTGTGCTCCCTCTCGGCCTCGCTCCTTTATACTGTCACCGGTCTCACTGTGACAATATGAAAGGCACAATTCAACATGGTGGCTCCTCATCAGAGCCCTTTCCTATCCTGAGTGGTGTGAAACAGGGCTGTGTTCTCGCACCCACACTTTTTGGGATTTTCTTCTCCCTGCTGCTTTCACATGCGTTCAAATCCTCTGAAGAAGGAATTTTCCTCCACACAAGATCAGGGGGCAGGTTGTTCAACCTTGCCCGTCTAAGAGCGAAGTCCAAAGTACGGAAAGTCCTCATCAGAGAACTCCTCTTGGCTGACGATGCTGCTTTAACATCTCACACTGAAGAATGCCTGCAGAGTCTCATCGACAGGTTTGCGTCTGCCTGCAATGAATTTGGCCTAACCATCAGCCTCAAGAAAACGAACATCATGGGGCAGGATGTCAGAAATGCTGCATCCATCAATATTGGCGACCACGCTCTGGAAGTGGTTCAAGAGTTCACCTACCTAGGCTCAACTATCACCAGTAACCTGTCTCTAGATGCAGAAATCAACAAGCGCATGGGTAAGGCTTCCACTGCTATGTCCAGACTGGCCAAGAGAGTGTGGGAAAATGGCGCACTGACACGGAACACAAAAGTCCGAGTGTATCAGGCCTGTGTCCTCAGTACCTTGCTCTACGGCAGCGAGGCCTGGACAACGTATGCCAGCCAAGAGCGACGTCTCAATTCATTCCATCTTCGCTGCCTTCGGAGAATACTTGGCATCAGGTGGCAGGACTATATCTCCAACACAGAAGTCCTTGAAGCGGCCAACACCCCCAGCTTATACACACTACTGAGTCAGCGGCGCTTGAGATGGCTTGGTCATGTGAGCCGCATGGAAGATGGCAGGATCCCCAAAGACACATTGTACAGCGAGCTCGCCACTGGTATCAGACCCACCGGCCGTCCATGTCTCCGTTATAAAGACGTCTGCAAACGCGACATGAAATCGTGTGACATTGATCACAAGTCGTGGGAGTCAGTTGCCAGCATTCGCCAGAGCTGGCGGGCAGCCATAAAGACAGGGCTAAATTGTGGCGAGTCGAAGAGACTTAGTAGTTGGCAGGAAAAAAGACAGAGGCGCAAGGGGAGAGCCAACTGTGCAACAGCCCCAACAAACAAATTTCTCTGCAGCACCTGTGGAAGAGCCTGTCACTCCAGAATTGGCCTTTATAGCCACTCCAGGCGCTGCTTCACAAACCACTGACCACCTCCAGGCGCGTATCCATTGTCTCTCGAGATAAGGAGGCCCAAAAGAAAGAAAGAGAAGGTCTCACTGTGCTCCCTCTCGGCCTCGCTACTTTATACTGACACCGGTCTGACTGTGCTCCTTCTCGGCCTCGCTACTTTCCTGACACCGGTCTCACTGTGCTCCCTCTCGGCCTCGCTACTTTATACTGTCACCGGTCTGACTGTGCTCCTTCTCGGCCTCGCTACTTGATACTGTCACCGGTCTTGCTGAGCTCCCTCTCGGCCCTGCTCCTTTATACTGACACCGGTCTCACTGTGCTCCTTCTCGGCCTCGCTACTTTATACTGTCACCGGTCTTGCTGAGCTCCCTCTCGGCCCCACTCCTTTATACTGACACCGGTCTCACTGTGCTCCCTCTCGGCCTTGCTCCTTTATACTGACACCGGTCTCACTGTGCTCCCTCTCGGCCTCGCTACTTTATACTGTCACCGGTCTGACTGTGCTCCCTCTCGGCCTCGCTACTTTATACAGTCACCGGTCTCACTGTGCTCCCTCTCGGCCTCGCTACTTTATACTGTCACCGGTCTCACTGTGCTCCCTCTCGGCCCCGCTCCTTTATACTGACACCGGTCTCACTGTGCTCCTTCTCGGCCTCGCTACTTTATACTGACAACGGTCTCACTGTGCTCCCTCTCGGCCTCGCTACTTTATACTGTCACCGGTCTTGCTGAGCTCCCTCTCGGCCTCGCTCCTTTATACTGACACCAGTCTCACTGTGCTCCCTCTCGGCCTCGCTCCTTTGTACTGTCACCGGTCTCACTGTGCTCCCTTTCGGCCTCGCTCCTTTATACTGACACCGGTCTCACTGTGCTCCCTCTCGGTCTCGCTCCTTTATACTGCACCGGTCTCACTGTGCTCCCTCTTGGCCTCGCTACTTTATACTGTCACCGGTCTGACTGTGCTCCCTCTCGGCCTCGCTACTTTATACTGTCACCGGTCTCACTGTGCTCCTTCTCGGCCTCGCTACTTTATACTGTCACCGGTCTCACTGTGCTCCTTCTCGGCCTCGCTACTTTATACTGTCACCTGTCTCACGGTGCTCCCTCGCGGCCTCGCTACTTTATACTGTCACCGGTCTCACTGTGCTCCTTCTCGGCCTCGCTACTTTATACTGACACCGGTCTGACTGTGCTCCTTCTCGGCCTCGCTACTTTCCTGAAACCGGTCTGACTGTGCTCCTTCTCGGCCTCTCTACTTTATACTGTCACCGGTCTCACTGTGCTCCCTCTCGGCCTCGCTACTTTGTACTGACACCGGTCTTGCTGTGCTCCCTCTCGGCCCCGCACATTTATACTGACACCGGTCTCACTGTGCTCCCTCTCGGCCCCGCACATTTATACTGACACCGGTTTCACTATGCTCCCTCTCGGCCTCGCTACTTTATACTGACACCGGTCTGACTGTGCTCCCTCTCGGCCCCGCACATTTATACTGACACCGGTCTGGCTGTGGTCCCTCTCGGCCTTGCTCCTTTATACTGACACCGGTCTCACTGTGCTCCATCTCAGTCCCGCTCCTTTATACTGTCACCGGTCTCACTGTGCTCCATCTTAGTCCCGCTCCTTTATACTGTCACCGGTCTCTCTGTGCTGCCTCTTGGTCCCGCTCCTTCATACTTCTGCTGGTCTCGCTGTGCTCCCTCTCGGCCCCGATCCTTTATACCTCTGCTGGTCTCACTGTGCTCCCTCTCAGCCCCACTCCTTTATATTGTCACTGGTCTTACTGTGCTCCCTCTCAGCCCCGCACCTTTATACTGACACCGGTCTCACTGTGCTCCCTCTCAGCCCCGCACCTTTATACTGACACCGGTCTCACTGTGCTCCCTCTCGGCCCCGCTCCTTTATACTGTCATGTGGCTCACAGTGCTCCCTCTCAGTTTCGCTCCTTTATACTGACACCGGTCTCACTCTGCTCCCTCTCAGTTTCGCTCCTTTATACTGACACCGGTCTCACTCTGCTCCCTCTCGGCCCCACTCCTTTATACTGACACGGGTCTCGCTGTGCTCCCTCTCAGTTTTGCTCCTTTATACTGACACCGGTCTCACTGTGCTCCCTCTCGGCCTCGCTACTTTATACTGTCAACGGTCTGACTGTGCTCCATCTCAGTCCCACTCCTTTATACTGTCACCGGTCTCGCTGTGCTGCCTCTTGGTCCTGCTCCTTCATACTGCTGCTGGTCTCGCTGTGCTCCCTCTCGGCCCCGCTCCTTTATACTGTCACCGGTCTGACTGTGCTCCCTCTCGGCCTCGCTCCTTTATACTGTCACCGGTCTCACTGTGCTCCCTCTCAGCCCCACTCCTTTATATTGTCACCGGTCTCACTGTGCTCCCTCTCGGCCCCGCTCCTTTATACTGTCATGTGGCTCACAGTGCTCCCTCTCAGTTTCGCTCCTTTATACTGACACCGGTCTCACTCTGCTCCCTCTCGGCCCCACTCCTTTATACTGTCATGTGGCTCACTGTGCTCCCTCTCAGTTTCGCTCCTTTATACTGACACCGGTCTCACTGTGCTCCCTCTCGGCCCCACTCCTTTATACTGACACCGGTCTCACTCTGCTCCCTCTCGGCCCCACTCCTTTGTACTGTCACCTGTCTCACTGTGCTCCCTCTCAGTTTCGCTCCTTTATACTGACACCGGTCTCACTGTGCTCCCTCTCGGCCCCGCTCCTTTATACTGTCACCTGTCTCACTGTGCTCCCTCTCAGTTTCGCTCCTTTCTACTGACACCGGTCTCACTCTGCTCCCTTTCGGCCCCACTCCTTTATACTGTCACCGGTCTCACTGTGCTCCCTCTCGGCCTCGCTACTTTATACTGTCACCGGTCTGACTGTGCTCCCTCTCAGCCCCGCACCTTTATACTGACACTAGTCTCACTGTGCTCCCTCTCGGCCCCGCTCCTTTATACTGTCATGTGTCTCACTGTGCTCCCTCTCAGTTTCACTCCTTTCTACTGACACCGGTCTCACTCTGCTCCCTTTCGGCCCCACTCCTTTATACTGTCACCGGTCTCACTGTGGTCCCTCTCAGCCCCGCTCCTTTATACTGACAGCGGTCTCGCTGTGCTCCCTCTCAGCCCCGCTCCTTTATACTGACACCGGTCTCGCTGTGCTCCCTCTCAGCCCCGCTCCTTTATACTGACACCGGTCTCGCTGTGCTCCCTCACTTCCCCACTCCTTTATACTGACACCAGTCTGAACATACAAAACACTGGTCAGACCTCATTTAGGTGTTGACTTCAGGTTTGGGCTGCTACCTTAGTATTTACAGCACAGAAACAGGCCATTCAGCTGAAAGGGCCCATGTCAATGTTTATGCTCCACCCAGGCCTCCTCGCACTGTTCTTCATCTAACCATGTCAACATATCCTATTCCTTTCTCCTTGGTGTTTATCGAGCTTCCCCTTATTTGCATCTACACTACTCACCTTAACTACGCCTTGTGGTAGCAATTTCCACATTCTAACCATTCTCTATGTAAACAATTTTCCCCTGAATTCTCTATTGGATGTATTAATGACTATCTTATATTTATGGCCCCGAGCTCTTTCCACTAGAACAAGTGGAAAAATCATCTCTATACTGATCAAACAAACCTTTTTAAAATCTTAAAGACGTCTATCAGGCCACCACCCAGTTACCTCTTTTCCAGAGAAAAGGGCACCAGCCTTTTCAATCTTTCCTGCTAGATATAACCTCAGATCATTGAATCTGCAAGTTTGCAGATGACACTAAGTTAGGAGGGACAGCATGTTCTGGAGATGGGGGAAGGAAGTTGCAATGGGACAGACAGATTAAGGGAGTGGGCAAAACTATGGGAACTGGAGTTCAATGTGAGAAAGGGGGAGACCCCATCTACTTTGGACCCAAGAAGTAAGTAAGTACATCCAAGTATTTTCTAAATGGTGCACAATAGGAATTGTACAGAGCAAAGTGATATAGGAGTCCAAGTACACAAATCATTAAAAACTAGTCGACAGGCACAAAAAGCAATTAAAAGGCTACTGAAATGTTGGTGTTTATCTCAAAGGGGCTGGATTACAAAGGGGAGAAAGCTATGCTCAACATGGTCAGACCCTATCTGGAGTTTTGGCAACCAAACCTCAGCAAGGATATATTAGCCTTTGAAGGGGTTCAGCACAGATTTACCAATTAGCGGGGGCTTAAAGGGTTAAATCATGAAGACAGATAGAATACATTTGTGTACAAGATTGTGAGGTGATCTGGTGGAGGTGTTTAAAATGTTAAAAAGGATTTGAAAGGGCAGATATAGAGAGACTATTTTCTCTGGTGGGAGAATCATGAACAAGGGGATATAATCTTAATAGAGCTAGGCCATTCAGGAGCAAAATTAGGAAACATTTTTTCATAGAAAGAATATGGAAATCTGGAACTCTCTTCCCCTACAAAGTAGTGTATGCTGGGACAGTTGGAGGGTTCAAGACAAACAGGACAAGAATTTGGGACAAGGAATTAGAGCTCCAAAATGGCATCCAAGGCAAGGGCACACGCTTTTGGGGCAAGTCATGCCAGGCGCCATATTGGTGACGGTGTTCATGTGTGCTCAGCTAATGACTGTTGCAAGTATGCACTGCAGGTGGATCATGATGTCAATCAGTGTGCAACACTCCAGCTAATAGCCACTTGTAACCTTGCATTCAGTAGCAAGAAGGACCCTCCCCATCAACACTATTTAAAGGGATCATCAAATACTTGTACTTTAGTGGCTGGTTGATTTTGTCTGGCTGTTGCTGTGATTCTACAAGTGTTTGGTGACTTCTAAAGTTCTTTCAAGTTGCAAAGGTCTACAGGGAGTGGTGTGGTAGGTGCTGAAGGATTTGTTATGACTTCAAGGTTTCTGCACAAACCAGTTACTCAAAGACATGGGGTGCATACAGCATGATTTGGAGAAAGACCAGAGGCCACATAGATCAGACAAGCTGTTGGATGGAGGAGGTGGTGGTGACAGGGTGGGGATACAGAGGGTTCTCTGTTGGAGATCATATCTGCCCAGGGTGTTCAGGGAGCAATTTGCCTGTCTGAACAATGTTTGAGATGCCTGCGCTTGAGTAAGGCCATCCGCAGTGAAAAGTGCCACCCGCTGCAGTGACAACTGCAACCACACAGCAGGGCGAGGACCGCATTGCCAGTGGCTGTGAAGGTGACCGTGATGATGAACTCTGATTTGTTGGGCTCCTTCCAAGCAGGAGCTGGAGATATTTGCAACAGCTCGCATTTTGCCTTCCACTGTTGCATAACGGAGATAATGACACTCTGTACTCAATGAGAGCTAATGACATTTCATTCTCTCTTGCCAAAGATAAGCAGGTGGAGCGAGCACGTGGCTTTGCTAGGATTGCAGGCTTCCCACGGTGCAGGGTGCTAGTGACAGTAAACATATCATTTTGTGGATGTCGTGTGGCAACACAGCCCGAAACCAGAAGCAAAAGGGCTTCAACTCCCTCAGTGTCCAGCTGCTGCGTAGCCATAGGCTCCTGGCAGCAACAACAACTTATATTTACATAGCGCCTTTAACGTAATGAAATGACCCAAAGCGCTTCACAAGAGCATTATAAGACAAAATATGACTCCAGGCCACGTAAGGAGATATTACATCAGATGACCAAAAGCTTGGTCAAAGACTTGGGTTTTAAGGAGTGTCAGGGGAGGAAAGCAAGGTACAGAAGTGGAGAGGTTGTCGGGAAGGAATTCCAGAGCTTAGGGCCTAGGCATCTGAAAGCACAGTAACTTATGGTGGAGCCATCAAAATTGGAAACGCTCAAGAAGCCAGAATTAGAGGAGTGCAGATATCTTGGGAGAGTTGTGGGGCTGGAGGAGATTACAGAGATTGGGGGGGTGGGGAGGTTGGAGGCTATGGAGGGATTTGAAAACAAGGATAAGAATCTTCAAGTTCAGATGTTGTTTGACCAGAAGCCAATGTAGGTCAATGAGCACAGGGGTGATAGGGGAACAGGACTTGGTGCAAGATAGGACACAGGCAGCAGAGGTTTAGTTGACCTCAAGCTTACAGAGGGTAGAATGTGGGAGACCATCCAAGAATGCACTGGAATAGTCAACTCTAGAGCTAACTAAGCCATGGATGACAGTTTAAGCAGCAGATAAGATGAGGCAGCGACAAAGTCAATGGTATGGAAGTGGAAATAGGCAGTCTTAATGATGGCGTGAATATGTGGTCAGTAGCTCATCTTGGGGTCAAACATGACACCAAGATTGCAAACAGTCTGGCTTAGTCTCAGAAAGTTGCCAGGGAGAGGGTTTGTTACAACCTCAGTGAGATCATTAACGTGAAAGATACAAGATATAAACCAGATCAATTTAAAGAATTGCATGACAAGATTTCATATTTTATGACTTTTATTAGAACTAAACTAAAATAAACACCCATTAACTAAACAGTACCCTGTAAATTGCTGATACCCCAGATTACAAAGAAAGATATTTTCTCATTAAAATACTTGAAAACCTCACACCACACTTAAAGGTTACACAGTCCTTTTTGATGGTGAAATCCTTTGTGGTCAAAAGTCCCAAACCCCTCCCAGTAGCAATAGGTTGGATCTCCCAGACCTTGTCAAAATTCAATGTTTTCTTCACTCACATTTCCAAGCACTTCCGACCTGGATGACCGTGAATAAGGCGATTCCTAGTGATCCTGCTAGTCATCTACTTCGCCACAAAATTCAACTTTCAAAACAGGTTCAAGGCTTCGCAGACTTTTGCTGCATCAGGCTTCCGAAAGTAGGTGTCCCCTTTCTCTCTCTCTCTCTCTCGAGGCTACTACCGCTGATTGTTGTCCTTACAGCCTGCTCCCAGACTGCAACCACTGGGTTCCCTTCTTACAGCCTGCCTTGAGGCTGCAACCGCTGGTTTCCTCTCTTACAGCCAGTCGGCCTTCAGAAAATCTTAAGTTTATCTGGACTCAAATCAATAGCTTATTGACTTTTTCCAATATGCAAAGTCCAGAAGTCTGGTTTCACACAGCCACCTGGGCCTTCCATTGTTCCCAGGTGTTAACAACTGCTTGGTACATCTGCATCTTCAGAATCACTGACCCCTTGTTTTATGACCTGAAAGTTTGGGAGGGTGAAACCCATTGTTCTTCAGGTATTAACCCTGCAGTCTCTTCTTCTTTCAAAAAAAGTCTTTGATCTGTCTTGTCCTTTAGCAGAGTGGGTGTAAGGCCACCTGGCCTTCTGGACTCCATCTTAAACTTTTAAAAATCAAAATTTTTAAAAACGTAATCATGTTACAAAGTCCAGCGTTCATAACAGGGATGGAGTCATTAGCCAGGAAGCGGAGTTTGGAGTAGTAACCAAAAACAACGGCTTCAGTCTCCCCAATAGTTAACTGGAGGAAATTTCTGCTCATCCAGTACTAAATGTTGGATAAACAGTCTGATAATTTAGCAACAGTGGAGGAGTCAAGAGAGGTGGTGGTGAGGTAGAGCTGGGTGTCGTCAGCGTATATGTGAAAACTGAAGGGGCCAAGGATAGATCTTCCCAAAATCTCTACCTGCATGTAAACTTCCCCACCCATATTCACGGCCACTGCCTTGACCTTGCCATCTCACGTGGCCTTTGCTAGTTCCATTGTATCAATTACAGATAAGGCTATCTCTGATCATTTCCTTGCAACACACTCGACCCACATCACCCTTCCACGCCCCAACACTACCTCATTTTGTATCCGTCCTTGGAAAAAACTATCACCCTATTCCCTTACAACTACACTTTCAAAATCTCAACTGTCTAGCCTTTGGCCCTCCGTTCGCCACAATATTTCTGCACTACTGATTCGCTTTAATGCGCCCTCGCCTCCTTTGATGTCTAGTCCCCAATAAAAAGATCAGTCTCTCTCACCCTGACCAATCCGCTGGTATGGCCCTCATCTCCGCTCCCTTATGTCCAAGGGATGCAGACTGGAAAGGATATGGCAGACAACTGTTTTAGTCATCCATTGCGAGATCTGTCTGGACCACTTAAAACACTATTGGATCCTGCTGTCATCTGCAAAAACTGCTCACTATTCCAGGATCAACTTGGAACACAAAAATAACCTCGGCTTCTTTTCTCTATTGCAAACTGGCTTCTTAAACCCCTTTCCCCGTTCCATCCACCCTCAGGTCCAACAATGTCCAAGGAGCTCATGGACTTCTTTATCACTAAGATCGAGACCATCTGATCTGCAGCCTCTGCTGCATCCCTCCTTTTCACTAGCCCACCTGACTAAACTTCCTATAATGCTCCCTCCTGCCCTAGCCCTGAACGCATATCTTTCTGCACTTTCTCTCCTATCACCCCTCATGCCTTCTCTGAACTTATCTTGTTCATGAGACCCACATCCTGTTCTTTCGATCCTATTCGCACTAAACTGATCACCCAACTTTCCCTCCTGGTCCCCATGTTAGCCAATATTGTAAACAGTTCTATCTCTTCAGGTGTTGTCCGTCTCTCCTTTACATCTACCTTCATCAACCCTCTCCGCAAAAGACGCCACCATCCTTGCAAACTACCATCCCATCTCCAACATCCCTTTCCTCTTCAAAGCCCTGAAACGTGTTGTCGCCTCCCAAATCTGTTCTCATCTTTCCCGAAACTTCATGAATGAATCCCTCTAATCAGCTTTCCGTCCCTGCTACGGTACCAAAACAGCTCTTAACAAAGTTACAAATGACATCCTATGTGACTGTGAAAAGATAAACGATTCCACATCCTTCTCGATCTGTCTGCAGCCTATAACATGGTTGACCACACCATCCTCCTCCAGTGCCTCTCCACTGTCGTCCAGCTGGATGGGATTGCTCTCACCTGGTTCCATTCTTGTCTATCTAATCAGAACCAGAGAATCACTTGCAATGACTTCTCTTCCTGCTCCCGCACTGTTACCTCTGGTGTCCCCCAAGGATCTATCCTTGGTCCCCTCCTATTTTTCATTTACATGCTCCCCTCGGTATCATCCAAAAGCACAGCATTAGTTTTCACATGGTTGCTGACAACACCCAGCTTTTCCTCACCACCGTCTCTCTCGACTCCTCCACTGTTGTTAAATTATGAGACTGCTTATCTAACATCCAGTATTGGATCAGCAGAACTTTCCTCTAATTAAGTATTGGGAAGGTGAAGCCATTGTTTTCCGTCCCCACTCAAAATTCCGTTCCCTAGCTACTGACTCCATACCTCTCCCTGACCAACAGTCTGAGATCAAGCCAGTCTGTTCACGTGACCCTGAGATCAGCTTCTGACATCAAATTTGCACCATCACTAAGGCCGCCTATTTCCACCTCTGTAGCATCACCCAACTTCGCCCATCTCAGCATATGTGCTGCTGAAACCCTCATTCATGCCTTTGTTATCCCTAGACTTGACTATTCCAATGCACTCATGGCTGGTCTCCCACTTTCTACCCTCTGTAAACTTGCAGTCATACGAAACTCTACTGCCATGTCTTAAATCGCACCAAGTCCTGTTCCCCTATCACCCCTATGCTCGCTGACTTATATCGGCTCCCAATACAGCAACGCCTTGATTTTAAAATTCTCATACTGATTTTCAAATCCCTCCATGAGCTCATCCCTCCCTATCTCTGTAATCTCCTCCAGCCCTACAACTCTCCAAGATATCTGTGCTCCTCTAATTCTGGCCTCTTGTACATCCCTGATTTTGATCGCTGCATCATTGGTGGCTGCTCATTCAGTTGCCTAGCCCAAACTTAATAAGCAAAATTAGAAGGCAGACGAAGCAAAGGCAAGCATCAAATAGGATCAGAATGCAGAATAATGTTAAAAAAACAAAGTTAAGGGAACTCTATCGGAATGCACGCAGCATTCACAACAAGGTAGATGATTTGAAGGCAAAAGTAGAGGTAAATGGGAATGATTTAATTGCCATTACAGAGACATGATTACAGGGTAATCAAGACTAGAAACTGAATATTCAAGGACATACGTCATTTAGGAAGAATAGGCAAACAGGAAAAGGAGGTGAGGTAGTGCTCATAATAAGGGATAAGATCAGTACTTTAGAGACAGGATCTTAGATCGAAGGATCAAGATGTAGAATCAATTTGGGTGGAGCTAAGAAACAGCAAGGGGAAGCAAACATTGGGAGTTGTTTATAGGCCAAACAGTAGTGGTAATGTTGGGCATGGTATAAATCAGGAAATTAGAGGTGCATGTAACATGGGTAATACAGTAATAATGGGTGACTTCAATTTACATAAGAACTGGGAAAACCTGATCAGCACTAATGCTGTGGAGGATGAATTCCTGAAGTGCGTATGAGATGGGGCTCTGGAACAATACATTGAAGAACCAACTAGGGATCGGGCTATTTTAGATATTGTATTATGTCATGAGAAAGTGATAATCAATAACCTTGCTGTAAAGGAACCTTTGGGAAACAGTGACCATGATATGACAGAATTTTACATTAACTTTGAAAGTGATATAGTTCATTCTGAAATGAGGGTCTAAATCTGAACAAAGGAAACTATGAAGATATGAGGGGCAAGTTGGCTCTGGTGGATTGGGAAAATGCACGAAAAGATTTGACAGTAGACAGGCAATGGCTAGTATTTAAAGAACAAATATACATTCCTCTAAGACACCCAACAGGAAAGATGAATCAACCTTGCAAACAAAAGAAGTTAAAGGTTGCATTAGATCAAAGGAAGTGGCTTGTAAGGTTGCCAGAAAAAGTGGTAAGCCTGAGGATTGCGAATAATTTAGAATCCAGCAAAGGATGACCAAGAAACTGATAAAGAAAGGGAAAAGAGAATATGAATACAAGCGAGAGAGAAACATGAAGGTGGGCTGTAAAAGCTTCTTTAGGTATCTGTAAGGGAAAAAAGATTAGCAAGGACAAATGTGGGTCTATTATAGGTGGAGACATGAGAATTTATAATGGAGAATAAGGAATTGGCAGAGAAACTAAACAATTACTTTGGCCGGAATTTTACGTCACCCCAGCAAGCCGGATAGTGGCGGGGTGGGGTGGCTTAAAATGGAATGGGAAGCTCCAGGAGGCCTTCCAGGCCAGCTCGTGCCTCCGCCTTACTTTACGTGGGCCATGGAGGGGGGGCAAGAAATGGGCTTCCCGCCCCAGGCCAATCGAGGCCCTTAAGTGGCTACTTAACGGCCACTTAAGGGCCTTCGCCCGCCTCCAAGGGTATTTTACCCATGGCAAGTGGGCGTCCGGTAAACGTGAAAGGCCGCCCAGTGATACCTGGCGGCCTTCCAGAGCACCCGGGGGAGGGGGTGAGCGTGTGGGAGCCTGACAATCAGGCACAGGGTGCCCGATTGAGGGCCACCCCTGCTTCCCAAACCACCCCCAGGACCCGACTCGCACCCACTTCCCCCCAAACAATCACCCTTGCCTTGCCGGGCTGCGACCGATCTGCCTGACGAGGCAAACTAAACCTACCTCGGTCCTGGCTCCGTGTCCTCAGCTGGGATGCAGTCCCAGCAGTGGTCACTGCTCCTGATGGTGCTGCTGGGACTGAGAGCTGCCAGCCCGATGATTGGCCGGCAGCTCAATGAGGCGGGACTTCCTCTCTCATGCGGGTGGAAGTCCCGCCTCTGAACAGTTAAAGCCTAGGGACCTGTAAAATGCGGGTTGGATCCCTGGGCCGGGTGGATGCAGGTTTGCCATCGACTTTTACGTCGGTGGCCAGCTCCCGTCCGCTCATCGTAAAATCCAGCCCTTTGTGTCTGTCTTCAAATCTCCCAAAAATACTAGGGAACCAAGGGACTTGTGAAAACGAGGAACTGGAAGAAATGATTAATAAACAGGCAGGACTCGAAAAATTAACTGGATTGAAAGTTGATAAATCCCCTGGACCAGATGAACTACATCCCAAAGTATTGAAGGAGGTGGCTATAGAGATAGTGGATGCATTGGTGGTTATCTTTCAAAATTCAATAGATTCTGGAAAGGTTCCTGCAGACTGGGAAGTAGCAAATATAACTGCACTATTTAAGAAAGGTGGGAGAGAGAAAATGGGGAACTACAGACCTGTTAGTTTGACATCAGTAGTAGGGAAAATGTTAGAATCTATTATAAGGATGTGATAACTAGACACTTAGAAAATAATGATATGATTGGGCAGAGTCAAATCGGATTTATGAAAGGGAAATCATGTTTGACAAAGCTGTCGGAGCTTTTTGAGGATGTTACTTGTAGCATAGGTAAAGGAAACCCAGTGAATGTGGTGTATTTGAATTTTCACAACACTTTTGATAAGGTCCCACACAGGGGGTTAGTAAACAAAATTAGAGCACATGGGATTGGGGGCAATATACTGGTATGGATTGAGAATTGGTTAACAGACAGAAAACAGAGAGTAGGAATAAACAGGCCATTCTCAGGATGGCAGGCTCTTACTAGTGGGGTATTGCAAGGATCAGTGCTGCGGCCACAGCTGTTCACAATCGATATAAATGATTTGGATGTGGGGACCAAATGTAATATTGCCAAATTTACTGATGGCACAAAGCTAGGTGGAAATGTAAGTTGTGAGGAGGATGCAAGGAGGCTTCAAGGGGAATTGGACAGACAAAGTGAATGGGCAAGTACAGGGGAGGTGGAATATAATGTGAATAAGTGTGAAGTGATCCATTTTGGTAGAAAAAACAGAAATGCAGAGTATTTCTTAAATGGTGAGAGGTTGGGAAGTGTTGATGTCCAAAGGGGCCTGGATGTTCTTGTTCATGAGTCACTAAAAGCAAGCATACAGGTCCAGCAAGCAATTAGGAAGGCAAATGGTATACTGGCCTTCATCGCAGGAGGTTTTGAGTACAGGAACGAAGAAGTCTTGCTGCAATTGTATGGAGCCTTGGTGAGACCACACCTGGAGTATTATGTACAGTTTTGGTCTCATCTAACGAAGGATATACTTGCCATAGAGAGTGTGCGATGGAGGTTCACCAGAATAATCCCTGGAATGGTGGGATTTAAAGGCCTTCTACCCGACCCGAACCCGACGTGACCCGTCGACATACGTCTGTGGTTCGGGTTGGGCCGCTCTTCTGGGTCCATCTTTCGGGCTCGGGCCGGGTCTGGGTCGGGCCAGGTCCGACACACACAAGTCTTGCATTTTGCTCTGCTGGCAGTTGTGAAAAGTTCAAAAACCTACCTGAGCTGCTGGGAGTCTGGGACGTCAAGGAGGGAAACTGAGTCCATGACGTCATCATGCTCATGCTGCAGCTTCCTGAATCCATCCATCCAAAAGTGGTAAATAAGTGAGTGCACTATGGAGGTAAAACAAATGCTGTCAACTGGAGAATATTTAGCAGTGAAAAGTCCTGTCGGTGGAAAAGGTAAATCTCCTGTTTGGAGACATTTCAATCCTGTTGTTTTCGTGATAGTAAAAGTTCAACTGGATTTGTACAATGCAAATCTTGTAAACTTCTACTAAAATATGACAGCAAAAAGACAGGAAATTCATCATTGCAGCAGCACGCTGAAAAAGGTTGTACTCGACCCGCAGCAGGGCCAAGTCAGTCGTTCATAACTTCGTTTGTACAGATGAGCGAAAAAACCATACCCACTCACAGGAAATCACAAATTACAGACAAATGCGTGAGTCTTTGTTGCAATGATATGCAACCTTTCCACACTGTCTCTGGTGAAGGGTTTGTTCAGCTAGCACAAGAGCTTATCAATGTGGGTGCTACATACGGTTGAGTATCAGCATCAAGTGTGTTAGCAAATCCAAGTACAGTTTCAAGAAGGTGTCGTGATGTGGCTGAAGAAAAGAGAAAACAACTCATTTCCCAGATTACTGACATATTGAAGGATGTGAATGTGGGAATGACAACTGACGTGGACGGATGACTACTGTAAAATCCATTATATGTCAATAACTTGTCATTACATCACAATAGATTTTAAACTTAATGCCAAAGTTTAAACAACAGCAATGTTTCCTCTGGAGGATGCCAAAATTGGCGAAAACATCAGGCGTCAGATTTTAAAGCAGCTCGTGAATACTTTTGGATTCGACCCAGCAAATTTAAATAAATTAGTCTGGGTGTCAGACCAGGTGCTAACATAGTGCTTGCTCTTAGACCATATTGACGTCTGGATTGTCAGGACCACGTATATAACACGGTCCTTTGACATTCACTTGATCCAAAGGAATTAGCTTCCGAAGCTCCGGATGTTGTAGAAACTATACATCATGCCAAAGCCTTGGTGACATACGTTAAGCAGTCTGGTCTTGCTGCACAGTTGTCTAAAAATTTAAATCCAATGGCAGAAACGAGGTACAGTAGTGTGTATCTGACACTGAATTCAATTCAGGATATTTATCATGAGCTGCACGAGAAACTGGAACAGCGTGGGGAAAGCTACAGGCTGGAAAACATCGCCCCCGATGTCTTGCAGTTTTTGGTTGATTTCCTCCGACCATTTTATGAAGCTCAGAGGTAACTCGAGGGAGACCAGTATCCGACATTGAACCTGGTAATTCCGTGGTTTGAGAAACTTAAACAACTCTGTATGCCACTTTCTTCGGATACTCCAATGCAAGCAGTTGTCAGGCAATGGCACAGAGAGCGGCTCTGAAGAAAGTTGAAGTAAATGACATGCACAAGATAGCAACATTTCTCTGGCCTAAATTTAATCAGCTGTGAATGTTGCCTAGCCATGATGGGGACGAAGTTCACTCTGAAGTGCGCAGACGTTTCAGCAACTTTGAAACAGAAGACCCTGTGAAGGAAATGAAAGTGGTTGATGATGAACCTACAGCTGCCAAAAAAGCACTGACCGTATTTGCTCAATGGGAGAATGTTCATGAAGAAATGGGCACAATTGATGAAGTGCAGCAATACACAGCACAGGGGCCTGCTGTGTTGGTGATAGCAAGCGAGCATGATCTGTTGGGCTGGTGGAAGGAACACAGTGTTGCATACCCTAAACTGGCCAGGCTGGCTAGAAGTATACTTTGCATTCCGGCGAGCAGTAGCAGCAGTGAGACGAAATCAGCGTAGCTGAAAGGACAATTGACCAGCGGAGGAAAAGCCTTCCACTGTTGACTCTATTCTTTTTTTACATGACAATTTACAACACTATTTGTTCTTTTCTTTTTTTTGCCATGTCTGTAACTCAGACTAATTACTTGCTATGTCTGTAATTGAGACTACTAAATCAAATGTTCACCTAATTGCCTATTGTGTGCTTCGTTGGAGTAGGCTATTCGTTTTCTTTTCAATCTACGTTTTGACACGATTTGTTTCTGTTTTATCTGGTTATTATCACAGTGCTATTTGTGGGAGCTTGCTGTGGGCAATGCTGCATTTCCTTCTTTACAACAGTGACTACAATTCACAAAGACCTTCGTTGGGTGGAAAGTGGTTTGGGACGTCCTGAGGTTGTGAAAGGTGCTACAGAAGAGCAAGTCTTTCTTTGTAGAGAGAAAACGGATAATCTCATGAGAAAACTGCTTAAAAATCATGAGGGAGTCAAGATGTTGTTTGAAAGTCTTGGAAGAGACAGGTTGATATTTCTGACAGAAAAGAGAAATACTATGTGTATTTGAAAATTATCTACAAAACTTAGTTCGGCTCCTAGAGGTGGGATCTTTAATTTTGTGTACTCAAGGAGTTGGAAGAAAGATGTTCAATAAATACATAACTGTTTGATCACTGCTACATTATTTGTTTTGCATTTTGCATTTGGGTGGCACAGTGGTGCAGTGGTTAGCACCGCAGCCTCACAGCTTCACTGACCCGGGTTCAATTCTGGGTACTGCCTGTGTGGAGTTTGCAAGTTCTCCCTGTGTCTGCGTGGGTTTCCTCCGGGTGCTCCGGTTTCCTCCCACAAGCCAAAAGACTTGCAGGTTGGTAGGTAGATTGGCCATTATAAATTGCCACAAGTATAGGTAGGTGGTAGGGAAATGTAGGGACATGTGGTAGGAATATGGGATTAGTGTAGCATTAGTATAAATGGGTGGTTGATGGTCGGCACAGACTCGGTGGGCCGAAGGGCCTGTTTCAGTGCTGTATCTCTAAAACTAATACTTCAAATCAGGGCTTCTGGATGCTTTATCTCTTCTAAGACTGAACTGTAAACTTATAGAGGAACAAGACAGTCCAGTGTATAAAAGCAATTAACAAGCAGCGCTTGCTGATTGTACATTTTTGTAGCACTGCCAGTTAAACAAAGATCTGAAAGGATAGATGGAACTCAAAGCTTTGGAGGGTTGAGATTCATCCATGACATCAAATAATCTAGGGTAAGAATGTTTTAAAAAAAAAAAGTGATACTAACCTTTGTGTAAAATTGTATTAAATGTCAATGCTAGAAATTGTTCAACATACTTTGTCAACATTAACATATCTGTTCTTTTTTGCTTTGTAGGCTATTTGAAGTGCTGGTGGTGTGTATGCTGATAAACTACCAGAATCTTCAATCAAACAGTACAGATCTGCACTTGCAGTAAAGCCTGCTCAGGTCTGCAAAGGAAACCCAACCCAAGCCCGACAGAACCACATCCGACCCAAACCCGACCCGGCCAGAGTCCTTTCATTTTTCCCGCGCCCGATCTGAGCCCGACCACCAGGATGCTCGCTTTACCTACGTTCCATTTTTCACTTTTTCAGTTTGTGCAGGTAAGCAACAAAAACTGTAACTGGACTTGAAAGGTTGCTAAAAAAGATGAAGATTAGAGCCACGGAGTCAGTGATTGTTCGGTCACGGGTTAAACAGAAACCCATGGAATTGTGCCCACACCAGCTGTGCCACACTGTACCAGTATTGCTTAAAATAAACACAATTGCCCGAAGGCTCAGAAAATATACATTACCTAGACTCCTGTTTTACAGGTTGAAATACTTGCTGCAAGTTTATCCGGTGAGCAGCTGAGATGCAGAGATCAGGAGGAAGGTCCTGGGTGATTCATTATGATAAAATATGCAGTATTCATATAAAAAATATAATATAATCACTGTCAGGACTTTAGTCTACACACATACAACCTTGCCATCATGATGAAACAGCCTTTGCGACCAGCTATTCAGCTAACAGCTCTTCTCTTCCGATGGGGCTGCCGCCCTGACATTGCTGTAGGCCCTCTTATTGGCCTCCTGCTTTCCTGGTCTGTCTGCTGTCATTAACTGGATGGGAAATGCGGAGGCGGCCAATTAGGAGACTGCTTCCTGTAAAGTTGCTCTGGCAGTTGCACTGAGACACGTGTGGGCTTGGTACCTGCGGATGGTCACAATGACTGGGGTGATGGGGGGTGGCGCCTGTGAACTCAGTTTCTCTCTACAGATGCTGCCAGGCCTGCTGAGTACTTCCAGCATTTGCTAGTTATATTGGGCTACAGCAGACAGTTTCCTAGTAAATGAAAAAAAATCCAAAAGCTTTAAAAACATTCCTATTAGTGACCTTGATAATTAGTGTCCAGATAATCTTTACAGCCTCCTCAAAGTCCTGCAAACGAGTGCAATTAGTTGAAACTCCCAATGGTGATTAATTCAGCCTGCGGTGTAGCCAGTCTTTTTTGTGTGTGTGTGTGTGGGGGGGTGGGGGGTGGGGGGAGGGGTGCGGTGCTGCTTCTGGTGTGATGTAATTTGCACTTCAAATTCCACGATCTTTTGTGCGGTTATGGCAAAAAACCAGCGCAACTGAGCAGAAACTCCCACCCATAGGCTATTCCATTTCTACCATATCTTGTTACGCTCTTTTGAAGTGCCGTGGGATGTTATACTACATTAAAGGTGCTATACAAATGTGAGTTGTTGTTAGATGGCCAGTGAGAAGCAGATTTACAGGGTTACTATTACCTAGTGCCATTAATTTATTTGGTCAAGAGTTCCAGTGTACACTTCATATTATCTTTAGAGATCTCAAGCCCAGTAATCTATTGTTAAATATTTTTTGTGAAGTTTGGGTACGGGGCTTGCAACAGACCCAAAACTTTACACAGCCATATCATTCTACGCTGGCATACTATCCAGCCATAAGAGGTAATTGACAAGAACGTTTTGTTTATGACAAAAGTGCAGTTAACTCTGCGTTATTTGTAATTGCATCTTTTTTGGTTTATTAAAGATGCAGGGGTGAGATGCCTCCCACACATCTAATCCTGTTCGTGTTGACCTCATACCTAACAATAGGGGTTGGTATAAAGTGAAACATTTTAGCCTTATAATTCAAGTAGTCACTAAACAGGAACATTTTCAGCAGGATGGAATGATCTGTGGACACGTCAATGTCAGATTTATATTTTTAAGTCATGATGCACAGTGAGCAGCTGCCCAGGGAGCCGACGGCCCTAGAGCCATCTTACTAAAATTGTCAGCAGTCATGATCTCTTCATACTGCAGTACTCCACTATACCAGCAGCATTTGAGCCAGGCACAGTGGCTATTGGGTGATAAAGGCTATCTACTGACCACATGGTTGATGATTCCAGTGTGCAATCCAGGCACACGTGTGCAACATACATGCAATGAAAGTAATGATGCCACATGAAATGTGATAGAGCAGGCCATTGACGTGCTGAAACAATGTTTCCGCTGCCTGGATTGCTCTGGAGGAGCCTGTAGTACTCGGCAGAACGGATGTCAAGATTCACGGTGCTCTGCTGCATGACCTCACCATCATGAGGGGACAGCCTGTGCCACCAGCTTTACAGCTAACAGCTGAGGAGCAGGAGAAGAAAGAGAGGAGGCAACCTAGACAGACCTTCCTGCCCAGGCTGGCTAAGAAGAACTCATCTGAGTGCAATACAGTAACAACTCCAATATGCCATTCACCAAAATCTCACATCTTAACTACACTCTGTCACTGACTATCACAGTGCCCACAATGCAAAAATAAAAGCAACCACAAAATATACATTCTAAACCAAATTTATAAATGTTATCATTCAATATCGCGAACAAAATTAAACTAATCACCTTTGTACATTCCCTTATTGCTTATCTTCTGTGTCCCTTTGCTTGTCCTCGTGCTTCTATGCAGTGCTACCCCTGTGGCTGCAGCTTGGCTGGTGGAAGACTGCAGTTGGCCTTGGAGGACAACCTCAAACAGCTCTGGTCCTAGGAGGCTTGGCTGCAAACTGTAGCGCCTTGGCATGGGCGGAAGGAGTCTGGGCTGGCTGGCTGACAGGCAACAGCAAGGGTACTGATAATGTGGTACGGCTGGGAGGACAAATGTCGTCATCCTGAAAGAGGACAGCAGGTTTGTGCACCATGGAGCCACTGACACTCCCCCGGTGCTGCACCTTAGCAATCCTATTAATCTGCTAGCGAGTACATTGCAGGATTGCTGTTGATGCCCTGCAAGCCTCTTTGCACACTACAGTCCACAGCCATGATGGCAGCAGTCTGAGCTGGCACGGCAGCACTCAGATGTTGGGTAGCTGCTGCTTGTGCTGCAATGAAAGCCGCAATATCAGCCATCGCAATGCAGCATGGTTGGGTCCACAAGTGTGCGAGCGGAGTTGACCAACACTTCCGTGCTAGAAATGATGGGCTCCAAACTCTGCCCTCTGCCAAGTTGGTGCTGGACTCCTCCATGCTTCTTGACACTGACCACAGGCTTTCTGACAGGCCTTCCCAATGCACCAAGCATTTTGTTCTATAAAGCCATCAGCGTTCTTCAGTAGACTGCCCCATTAAAGTGTTTATCGGAGTCCTCTGCAGCAGAACTCGTGTGCAATCTTAGCCTCCAGAGAGCTGGCACCTGCACTATCCTTGCTCTGGCTACAGGTCACTCGCGCCTGGTATCTAACCACATGCAGATCCTGCCTGCATGCTATCCTCTAAATTATCTGTCGTGTCAGTATCTGAGCTGGACAGTGAAATCGAGTGACTGCGTGTTCATCATTTTTCCCAGTTCTGATGAAAGGTTATCGACCTGAAACATTGGGCTGAATTTTCCTGGCCCCATGGAGGTAGGTTTGGAGGCGGGGGGGCTAAAGTAGCAGGAACCCCATCGGGACACCTCCCCGATACTGCCCCACCTCCGGACAACTTTCATGGGGCGGGCTGCCATAGGTAGGGACAACCCATTCCACAGAGGGGGGGGGCAGGCAATGAAGCCAATGTAGGCTCCAATCAAGAGCCATATGCCCCAGTGCTGCAACTTTCCTGGCATTGCATGGCAACCACGTCCACCGCCCCCCCTCCCCCCAACCCCACACTACCACTGCTGTGTTGGGAGCCCAGCAACGCTGTAGAGGTGGCCTCTTGCCAGGAGATTAGTGGGCCATGGCTGGCTGAATTATTTGGCAGCATCGGGAGCCCCACAAGGGTACCCACTCGCCTGTAAACCTGCTTGGCTTAAACCCAGAAGTGGGTGGGATCATGTCAGGTTCCCAACCCGACACCACTTTTCAGGGATCTAACCCCCGCCACACCCGATCCTGACCCTCCTTGGCAGTTAAAACTCTGCCCATCATTTCTGGTACTAGCTTACAAATCACCAATTTAGTTCAATTTCATTTCACAACATGCCATATTGAAATTTCAATTCTGAACTCATAGCCAATCTAAGTCAGAAGATGGACTGCTGGCTAAGTAGGACTTAATGTGTGACAGGCTATGGGCAGCAAGAAAATCACTGGAGTAATCCAGTTTGGCTGTGACAAATGCATGAATAAGGTTTCCTTGGCAGCAAGAGGGGTAAAGCAGGGATGAAGATGGGCAATGCTGCAGAGATGGAATCAAGAGATCTTGAATAGGATTTGGGCTTGAACATTAGCTCAGCATTGATTAGGATGTTTAAGTTTTGTCTAGCCTGAGCAAATGGACAGGGAGGATACTGCAGTCAACTGCAAAGCACAGATGGTTATGTGTTGGGAGGAATAGTGGATAGATAGCGCAGGCTGCCATCAGTACACTGCAAATGTCGAAGCTAATGCTTATGAATGATGCCATCACAAATCAGCAAATTGATCAGGGTGGGGGAGGGGGGCAGGGGTGGATGGGCAAGGATAGAATCTTGGGAGATTAAGGGGTGGTGCAGAAAAGCTTTGGCTGAAGATGTAGCAGCTGTATTTGGTTATGTTGGAGTAGAACCATGCAAGAATAGTCTAATGAAGCTGGCCACCGAAAAGTGGCGATGGAGCTGGGTAGTATGCTTAATTAGGCGAAATGCAGCTGAGAGGTCAAGGAGGGACTTTGGCTCAAAGGTGAGGTACAGTAATGTTTGAGATCATAGATATCTCTCAGATAGAGTATCTGAGCATTTTTATACCAGCAATTCCATTCTGAACTGACTCCCAGAGATACAAGTAAAACCATCCTTTCAGTCTCCAGCAAGAGCTTCACTCGATGCTTTCCACCAAAATCCATTTCAATGAAAACACTCTCAATGACTGCTTTTTGCTATAAAGGAATGAGAGAGACTCAAAGTTCAGCATTGACATGTGCCAAGGCATTTTGAACTCACAAATCACATTATAATGCCCAACAGATAAAATATTCCACAGAGTAGATTCACATCAATTCCAATAGCTTTTGTTTTGTTGAAGACAAATTTTTTAAAATGGCAGCCTATGAAGCAGAAAACACTCAAACCTTTCCAGCTGAGAAAGAAGCATCAATACCTTGCTACGGACAATGGGACAGGGGTAAGAATGCCTGAGGTGTGCTCTGTGGGCAGGCTTTTTATACAATACAGGACATACCGAGATCATATTTTCAGAAGTAAATGACTGACCCAGTTTTCTTCCAAGTCTTATTCTAGCATATGTGGAGCACAAACTCAAGCACAATAAATACACATATATTTTTCAATTTACAACATGCTTCTACAAGGGAGTCAAGGGTTATGGGGGGGTGGGGGGAGCGTCGGCAGGAATTGAATGGTGCAGCAGGCTCAAGGGGATGAATGGCCTACTCCTGTTCCTACTTCTTATGATCTTATGACATGTCAACACCATGTTTTTAACTTTTTCCTACCAGTGTATGTAAATGCTTGCTGACCACAATAACGACTTCAGTTGGTCTCAAGAGTGCTTCCAGGACATGTTTTACAGTTAATTTGTATTGAAAGGACAGTAGCTTAACAAAATACAAATTGAATCATAGTCATTCACAAGATAATTATGGGTGAGGAAGGCCATTCCGTCCATCTTATCCTCATCCATTCAGAAAAACCCTAAAGCCATCCCATTGCAAGACTGAACTGTTCTTAAATGATTCCAGGCTTGTTGCCTCCACTCCTCTACCTGGATTGTCATTCCAAGTGCTAAAAACTTTGAAGAATTTCCTGATATCAATCTTAAATTTACTTTTCACTAATTAGAACTTGTATGCCCTGGTTCTAATGCCACTATTCAATTTAAAGAAATATTCTGGATTTTCATTTTCCATTTCCTTAACAATTTTATAAGATCGCCTCTATGATGACTCTTTCCCAGGCTGCAAAGCCCAGGTTTCTCCAAACTTTCCTCAAAACTCATAGCACTGACACCCAGGGATCAGCCTGTGGCTCTTCTCGGCACTGCCTCCAGTGGCTGAATGTCTGCTTTGTGCCTCGGTAACCAGAACTGGATGCATTCAAGGTGTGGTCTGACCAGAACACACTATGGTTTGATCATGATTTCCTCTCACTTATACTCTACTACTCTGGTTACATTGTTCAACATTGTATTAGCTTTGTTCATTGCCACTCTGCACTGGTTGGATATGTTGATTCTACTGGATTCTTAATCTCTTTTAACTTTATGCTTAGTTATTTCATCATCATTCACATGGTACTTGTGCCACCTATTTTTCCTTATACGTGCAGCATCTTAAAGTTGCCTGAATTAAGTTCCATCTGCCATTGTTCTGCTATGTACATATTTTGTCCAACACGTTCAATAATTTCTGAGCTTCCTTCTTTGGTTCCACTGCCCCTCTTAGTTTATTATCTGCAAATTTGACCAATTAGCATTGAATTGAGATTTATATAAATTAGAAATAGTAGTGGTTCCAATACTGAGCCCAAGGACACACCAATCAGTATTTCCTCCAGCGGCAACATAACCCCTCTATGAAGTTCTTGTTGCTTCTTTCCCTTCAGCTAACTTCTTATCCATTCCCAAATTTTACGCTGAATACCCATGAGTGGATTTAATGCCTCTTATGTGGAACTTTTAGCAAATATCTTTTGGAAATCTAGGTACACTCTATCATTAGAACCAACGAAGCTGGTTAGACAGGACTTCCTTTCTGAATCTATGTTAACTGCTGTTTATTGTATCATTTAGCTAACTCTTTTTCTCCGCTTAACCCCAGTTGTAAGCTCATTTGTTTCTTTTTATAGTGCTCATCACTAATGGAGAGTTGATCACCATTGACTCAAATTCTTCTTTCCCATTGATTGTGGACTGTTGCACTGGATATGTGAAAGCAGCCAAAATTGCTTTACAGCAGAGCCTGACCCAGATTTTCCTGGGGACGTGCACCACTGAAATGGCGCACCAATGTCATGGAGACTCTGGAATGGTGCAAAAGAAGAAATTATGGACTAAGTGACACACCATTAATAATGCTGCTCCATATTTTCCTGAGACTTTTATGCCACTCTGCCATCAACCCTGCTGAAAACAGCCTGCCCTATTAAAATTAACGGCCATAACAATTTACTTGCATTTATGCAGATTTTCACACTTCTGCCGCTTAAGACTTAAAAATAACTGCTTAAATGGCTTGGCAGGTAGAGTGATTTATTGCTGCAAGATTGGTATGGACAACTGAGACACAAAATCAAATCAATCCAAATGAAAAGTCTCACCTGGGCTAGCAGAAGAACTGTAGCTGCAAGAATTATCAACAATAATCCTGGTCCATCATTTCTTAGCGAACAAATTATGCCTTTATCAGGATTCAACTGATGGCGTTATGACCAGGTGAGAGGGGTCTAGGGGTTCCCTCTCAGCCTTTGCCTGGTTTAACCGTAACGGGGTTTAAATTTTTAAAAAGCATCATGTTTTAGCTCCCCCTTAGTGAATCCTTGTTTACCGTTTTCCAATTGTAAGGCAAAGAAATCAATTCAGACAGGTTTTCTTAGATTTTAAACAAGAAAGGTAGAAGTTTATTAATCTTAAACTCTAGTCCGGTTACCGATTATGAATATGCGACGCAACCACACCAGCATGCATATGCGATAAACACACATGCAGATAGAGACAGGAAAAGTAGAAGGAATAAAGGGGAAAAGTTTGAGGCAATATCTGGTAGTTACAGTCCTTTAAGTTCAATGTGGAGTCTTTGGTTGCCAGTCAGTCCTGCTGTTTGTTGGGGCCCAGTTCACGCTTCAACTTGTTTCGATGTCGGAGTCTTTTCTCTCGAGGTTTACGTGTCCGGTGGCGTGGGGAGAAAGCAAGAGAGAGAGCGAGAGGCTTCCTTGCTCCACGTTTCAGTTCAAACCGCCTTCTGTCTTGCTCTGTGGCACAATTCAAAAAACCCCAGGTTGCCCAGCAGGTTCAAAGCTGGTTTGACCACTTCTGTTCGTGGATTCTGCCATCTTAGCAGTCATCCTGGAATATGAGCTCCCTCACCTTCAATGTCTGGTGATCACAGTCCATTTTGGGTTAAGTGGACCAGGGAATAGTTCTTTGTCTCTCCAAGCACTGTTAGTATGCAAATGTTTTTCCAGCCAAGTGTCTGGTGATTTTTTTAACAAGTCCTTTCTTCACTGCAGCAACAGTTTAAAATCAATGTTAATATGACAAAATTAATATGCCTCATTCTTGGCAGGTGGGAGTCTGCATAACAGTGGATATTGGGTAGCCCAGTCCAGTAGTCATACATTTTCAACAATTACAGACATCCATAGTTACACAAACCACTCCATATGTCTACTTTGAATACAATAATAATATCTGGCCTTGCTGGATATGATCATACTGCTAAATTATCTAATTTATTCTTGAAGCATGAAATTCATCTCAGCTAGTTGCTCTACAAATGACACATTTATGCCTACATTTACAAGCAAAAAAATCTAAAATGCACAACACTAAATTTTTGAAAGCAAACATGAGCTGTATTATGAAGACATGCATCTCTCACTGGAGAAAATCTTTGGCATTACTACCTGTGAAGACACCCAAGTTCCTTGCATAATAAAAACAGAAAGTGCTGGAAATACACAGCAGGTCTGACAGCATCTATGGAGAGTGATACTCTGTTCAGATTTCCAACATCCACTGTATTTTGTTTTAAGTTCCTTGCATTGTAAGTGCAAACTATGAGCAAAATTTCAGGCACTTGTTTGTGGATTTGTCTCATTAATTATGCAGACTGCAGGGGTGAGATCTTCCTCAGAAGTGTGCAGAGGCTTGCCTTTTGCCTGCTCAACTGTAGTGGTACTGATGCTGCTGATTTGCGGGTTTTGCTTAATTATAACGTTGAAAGTGAGCTCCCTGCCAAGTGAGCTAGGGCAGTAAATGCCAACTTACGCCAACTCGTGGCAATTTAGTGTCACAAAAAGTTTAAATGATTTTACCATATCAGACTAGGTAAATGGTGATAACCACACCTTCCAAGAACGCAATGCACTCAGCACTTCAGCCACTAACAACGACCTTCCCCCTCACACTGTGTTCGAAATCAATGGCCAGGAACCAGCATAGGCCCATTTACACTCCCACCCTTCATGTGTTCCTTCACAACCTGAAATATATGCAGCCAGCATGGTGTGCATTTGTTTGGTTCATTATGCTGACCCCTAGGTTTGACTGTAACCCATAGCAACTGGAAGTCATTATCACTTCATGCATGCTTCTTAAAAGGAGGCAACAGCCCATAACAATAGGGAGAAATTAATGACAAATGGTGGAACTCAATCCTCCGTCCTCTCATTCCCTATGAAAAAAGCTTGCAGGAGCTTTTGGAGAAGGCGGCTATGTAGGGAATTGATGATGTACAAGAGGAAGTGCAGGTGGCAACTGCAGGCTTGTCATTCATAATGAAACCTTTGCGACTTGTCAAAAAAATATATCATGAAACCCGCATTTCACTCCTACTGAATGGAACATGTAAACTTGGATGCTCAGGAACCCACTCTGATCTCTCTTCCTCTGCTGCTCCTCTAGATTGACCAAAGGTAAAAGCAGAGGAAGAATAATCAGGCTTCTCTGCAGGCAGCCCTACCTACATTTCAGACCATGTGCCAATGGTGCTCTTCCTGCCAAACAACAGCACAGAACCATCCAAAAAAAGGGATCCTTGTAGAACATGCAAAAGGGTGATGTTCAACAATCGTACAAATCAAGCAGGCAGTGCAGCAGCTACAACTGCTTGCTGGCATCAGCAGCAGGCCAAAAGTATATTCATGGCTGGACCTCATCTGCATAATTGTGTCAAGCTGCCAAGGCTCGAGGGGTGACAGGCAGCTCGCTGATCAGGGGATGGAAAATCTGCCAGCTCCCAAACAGAGCCATGGCAGAAGTTGGCACTTGGGGTGGTGTCAGGGGCATGGAGGGACTGAAGAGTTTAGTGGGGTCAAGTGGAAAATTCATATTCCTTCTGATCTTACAAAAACGACTGCCATGGAATTCTTTTAAGTATTGCCCAAGAAGCCTACAGTGGCTCATTAAAATATGTGCTCCAACCAATGGAAGACTAAAATTGCATTGTTAAATATTTTATGAAAGCTCCCCCCTATTTCAAGCAGGAGCACTGGCTGTCCATTTCTAGGCCTGCTTGAAAAATGAATCTGGTAGAATTCTGGCATAGAGCATCCAGTGCTTCAATAAAATAATAATCTGCCCATTACCTTATTTAACCAGCAAGAACAGTGCAATATGCAGATGAAACAGCCCACAAAATGTACATGCAGGCTCTGGGGGGACTAACAATGTGCAGCAGGCTCAATTGGAGGACTCTAGTATCACCATCTGCAGCATGCTGACAGTCAGCTGTTCAGCACTGCAGTCCACCCAGGAACATGTGGCACCTTCACACCAATCTGCAGCAAAGGCCCTAAGGACAGTCTGTGTTCCTATGAGTGCTCAGAACACTGCCATAGAGGCTTGAGGTGCCAGTCTGAAGGTGGCGGTCTCTTGAGTCTCCCAAACGATTGGGTCGATGATACAGACAAGTTATGCCACAGGGCTTCAATGATCTCACTGGTACCATTTGGCCTGCTTTGCTGCAGATTTAAAATAGCCAAAGGCATTAAAGGATATGGAGCTAAGGCGAGTGGACAGAGTTAGGATACAGATCAGCCATGATCTCACTGAATGGAGGAGCCAGTTTGAGGGGCTGAATGGCCTACTCCTGTTCCTATGTTCTTGGTTAACTGAAGGTAGAAGCATTTCAGCTTAGATCTTGTGGAGTGGAGGTATGGGCAAGTTGTTGCTATGCAGTTCTTGTGCTGCCTCCCATCTTCCAAAAACAAAGCAGCAAGGGCATTCACAAAGAGAAAGTCATTGCGCTGAATTTTAAGCCACCCCAGCGGGTAGGATGGTGGTGTGGGCCACTTAACGACCACTTAAGGACCCTCGCCCGCCTCCGCGGATATTTTACCCTGGGGATGTGAAATGCCACCCAGCGATAGCTGCCAGGGGGTGTGCCATGGCAGTCGGGCACAGGATGCCCGATTGAGGGCTGCCCCCACTTCCCAACCCACCCCCAGGATCCAAGACGTCCCCTTTCCCCCAAACGACTACCCTTCCCTCGGCAAGGCAGCGAAAACCTACCTCGAATCCCGATCCATGGCATTCTCCTTGGTCGGCTGGGCTGCAGTCTCAGCAATGGCCACTGCTCCCCATGGGGCTGCTGGAAATCAGCGGGCCGGCAGCTCACTGAGGCAGGACCTCCTCCCTCAAATGGGTGGAAGTCCCACTTCGGGACAATTAAAGCCAGGGGACCCGTAAAATGTGGGTCGGATCCCCGGGCTAGGCAGAAGCGGGTTCGCCATCGACTTTTAAGTCCCGTCCGCCTATGGTAGAATCCAGCCCATTGTGCCTTCTTTAGGATTGGTTGGAAGCCCCAGAGAAAAGGGCACGAATGTGGAGCGTGAAGCAGATGCCAGCAGTGAAATAAAAGCAAAGAAAATTCCAAATCAACTGAGAAATAATCTTGCTGTAAATCCTTTTGAAATACAGGCTAGCACCACCCCCCCCCCCAAAAAAAAGCAACTTTCACCTTTTCTTTATAGCCTAGCAACACTGGATATCCTTTTCTGTATGGGCCTCACAGGTGCTGAGTGCAAGTGAGGCAGTAAAGATAAGATGTGCATCTCCGTTATCTGTCCGAAATTATGGCAAATGGTTGGGTGTACACTAAGATAGGCAAAGATCCAGCATAAAGGATCCTGGCCCCACTTGCCTAAAAGTTCCTTCAGGATTTCTGTGCATGCTCAAAAGTGGCAAAAAATTAAATGGCTATTGAGCTTCAAATATTGTAAATGAAAGAACAAAGAAAGCAAGGGAGAAATAGTACTTTCAATATAAGATTTTGTTGTGGTAAAAATCCCATCCGGTAGGAGATGCTCATTTTTTAACCCCCTAATCCTCCCCAGAGGATCAGCTAACTCTATCCAGTCTTTCCCCTTTTGCCATAATTTCTGGTCTTCGCTACCTGCAGGGAGCTGGTCAACCTGTATTAGCAGTGAGGTCACAGACCGGGATCCTGGCCCAACCTCAATGCCAAATTCGAGGAGTTTAAAGGGCAAAGTTTAAGATCTGTGTAAAATAATACTGTAGAAGTAATGGGAGTTGCAGCAGCTGGTGTGTTACAATTGCTGTAGTATATTTCATATTTATTTTCAGGAATAAGAATTTTCCAATTTTTCTGCTATATGGAGAAGCTTAATTTAACCATAAAAACAAGATAATTTATAAAATAACTATCATCTCAAAATTCCAATAACTAATATTGCATTTCTTACATTATGCATAGATCAATATTAATGTGGATCATGCATCCAATGGACAAGTTTTAAATGCCCAATTACTGTTACCTACATAAATGAATTGACAGTTTTATACTTACGTTTTCCTATTCACTTAAATTCCAAGTTGTAAATAACATTGGCACACACAAGTGCCAGGCAATGACCATCTCCAGGAAGAGAGTTACCTAACCATCTCCCCTTAAAGTTCAAGGGCATTACCATCGGTGAATTTCCCCACGATCAACATCCTGGGGGTCACCATTGATCAGAAACGTTAACTGGACCAGCCAGATAAATACTGTGGCTACAACAGCAGGTCAGAGGCTAGGAATTCTGCAACGAGTTACTCACCTCCTGACTCCCCAAAGCCTGTCCACCATCTGCAAGGCACAAGTCAGGAGTGTGATGGATGAGTGTAGTTCCAACACCACTCAAGGAGCTAAACATCATCCAGGACAAAGCATCCTGCTTGATTGGCACCTCCATCTACCATCTTAAACATTCACTCCCTCCACTAGCATCACACAGCGACAACAGTGTGTACCATACACAAGATGCGCTGTAGCAACTTAGCAAGTCTCCTTCCAAATCCCGCGACCTCTACCACCTAGAACAAGAGCAGCAGATGCATGGGAACACCACCACCTGCAAGTTCCATTCCAAGCCACACACCATCCTGACTTTGAACTATATCACTGTTCCTTCACTGTCACTGGGTCAAAATCCTGAAACTCCCTCCCTAACAGCACTGTGGATGTACCTACACCAGATGGACTGCAGTGGTTCAAGGCAGCAGCTCACCACCAGCTTCTCAAGGGCAGTTAGGGATGGGCAACAAATGCTGACCTTGCCAGCTACATCCGCATCGGGTGAAAGAATAAAAAAAACTGTAAGCTTCCCTCAGTGTCACATTGGTGCTGTGGTTTTCTACACCTAAGTGACGCTGCACAGGAGATAGTGCTTGAATAAAAGCAAAATACTGCAGATGCTGGAAATCTGAAATAAAAACAAGAAATGCTGGAAATACTCAGCAGGTCTGGCAGCATCTGTGGAGAGAGCAGAGTTAACGTTTCAGGTCAGTGACCCTTCAGCAGCAGGGTCACTGACCTGAAACGTTAACTCTGCTTCTTTCTCCACAGATGCTGCCAGACCTGCTGAGATAGTGTTTGAACTTTGGTTTTAAGTATTTCATAATGTGTATGGTGTTTAAATTTTCCTCTGTTGTTTAATCTGAATATCTAATCAATCTTGTCCCTCACTTATTTCTTTAATGCCCTTATGGTTCTGTTCCCTCCTGTTCTGAAAATGAAAGGTTGTCAAAACACTTCTAGGGGACATCAATGTTGCTATGCTTGAAAGCCAGCCTACTCTCAATAGGGAAGAGATGGATTTCAGATACACAGCAGTTTTCTTGGACTACCACTTGAAAAGATCAGAGCAAGCAATATGCATGCACATTAGAAGACTAGGGAGCAAATGAAAAGCATATCATGGCAAAACCCAACTCCACCACCCCCTCCCCCCCACCCCCCACACACCTCGAGAAACCTACTCCAGTTCAGTCTTACACTGCAAGAGTTTTTAATTAAAAGAAAACAGGGCAGTTTTAAAACTTGCAATTCCCACCATGTTTTATAATCTTGATGTAAATGAGCTGAATGGCTCTTTTTAGCATGTTTGGGTAAGGAGGGAAGAGCCAAATAAACTGTTCTGTCAAATGTTTTTGGGTGCAATTAGGAGGCAGGGAAAGACACGAAGAACCAGTGGAGTAAATGTTTTGATGTAGATCAGTGATACTATTAGAAAAGAAAAGGCAAGTGAATTGCTTACAAAATGGCCAGTGTACAGCATTGACTGAGAACTGCTTGCGAGAATGGAAATGAAGAACAATGCCCTGGAGGCCATTTTTATACTCAAAAATGACATATTGCTAGTAAGTTTTAGTAATGTACATGTTAAATGGTTTGTCTGGAGTTTTGGATCAATGTCTGCTGAAACCTCCGGACGGCTTTGATCACATTCAGATCTTCAATTGCACACCTCAACACAGGCACTTTATCATCACAAGTAGTTCATAATGTATTTTAATTGCTGGACATGCACATACATTTTTTGTTCTGTCGTCTGAAGTTCACAATTATCTGAGGTTCCTATTTTAAAAAAAGCCCTTCAACATTTTATACAGTAATCAAGTCAAGGACCTATACAGTAGTTGCATAATTATCAAAGACTCACTATCATCCACACCCAGCAGAAACAAATTAAAAAAGTCGAGAAGTCATGTTCAGAGCAATTCCTTAGGTACTTCTGCCCAGCACATACAAGTGTAGCTGAACGTAGAATAAGATAGTATTTATATGAGCATCACAGTACAATTATTTTGATAAAATTGCCTACAGGTAGATGATTTGAATAGAAAAAGAATGTACCATACGCAAGTTAAACCTGAACAATATTAAAAGGCTGGGTTCACTTCCTCTTCAGTTTCTACAAGTCTTAGAGAGAATAAAGGGGAGTCAGAGACTGCACACCAATGTGCTAACAAGTAATTATGACTTTGTTGGGAAGGGGAAGTGTAACATGCAATTACATAAGTGTCATCTTAGCTGGCTAAATGGCCATGAGCTCAAGTGAATACTAGGTTATGAAATATTATTCTAAACACAAAAAATGGAAGGGAGAGGAATAAAACAACCCACATTCAATGTGCTAATCCACAGCTTCTGCTACATCTGCACAACATGCACTATTATTGGATCTCATTTACTTAACCTTCTTGTATTGGGGGACAGCGGGGGGGGAGGGGGGCGGGGAGAAATTTACTTCACCGTCAAGAAATAGCAAATAGGGGATGTTGGTCACTATAAAACTTTTATTTTACAGCAAAATTACAAGTTATTGCTTACTTTTTAACTATAAATACAAGTTCTATAGCTGTTTGCATGCTGCAGATTGGCTAACGGGTTTTTAGAATATGACAACATGGTTCTTATCACACTGTCCCAATTCAAAACACCAGAGATTATAACAACAGGATTGACAATTATGAAGAGATGGCTAAGGAATATTGTTCATTTAATTTCCTCACCGAATAGTCATCATGCCATAGCATACAAGGCTACGGGCCAAATGCTGGAAAATGTGATTAGAATAGATAGGCTTGATGGCCAGCATGGACACGATGGGCCGAAGGGCCTGTTTCTGTGCTGTATAACTCTATGACTATGTAGCACAGGGCTGCCTGAAGGGATGGAAGGGAAGAAAACCTTATTTAAAGCTTTTGAGAAATGCCTTTATACACGATGTCAGATTGCAGTAAAGTTTTAGCAACAAGCATTTGGAGTAGTTTGTAGTTTTCCTTTAACGCAGTATAACCACCCACATACACAAATGAAAAGGTTTGTGAAATGCTTCCTTCTTTTGCCCATTGCATTTAAATCACTTGATATTAGCTCTCATGCTCTTAAGCAAATCGGCTTACCTAATTTTGTTTTTTTGAATAATTCCTATTAGCTTCATCAAGTATAAAGACAGCTGATAACATAGGTAAACTATCTCCTGCAGCAGAGGAAAGTGTCAACTGATTCCTGTGGTTGAATATTCCATTTGATGATTGCAACAAAATAAACAGGATATTTTAAGCCACCCAATAAAGAAAAACTTTATCAAATGTGCATTCAAAAACAGATTCATATCATAATCCATGACTACCAAAAGATTAAAAATACATTTCAGTGTGCGATTCTTCTAGGAAAGAACTGAAGGATGATTTGGATCAGGCACATGTTTAGTATTAGATCACACTCACACCAGCTGGCCTGACTTTTAGCTCTCAATTTCCATTTGTTAAAATACATTTTAATTAAAGCAGCATAGCACACTGGAACTCCAAAGTGCTGTGTGATCAAGTACCAGCATACAGGTTCTCACTCTTAATTCTCCATAGAGTCAGCTGCCAATCCTCACTGTGCTAATAAGAAATACAGTAGAGGCTATGTGCTTCCTTGCATAGACAATGGATTTTTCCCCCTTCTTTATCCACCCAGTGTTCTTCCCTTTTCTATTTTCTCTTCCTGAAAGTGATAGCTCATGACAGGGTAGTTTCACAGAAGCCTACATCTGAACAATTGCCCAAGTGGCTATTCATCACATCAGTCCATACAGCAAGAGTCAACAGGAAAAGGAAGAAAGCAACACATTTGAGCTTAATTCTGACCTCACACATGCTTTTAGCGTGGGTCCTTGTATAACAAGCAACTATAGGAATCATTAAGATGGGGGACATCAAAGCCAATTATGGTGCCCCCAACACCTTAGGCGGAGATCAGCTTATTCAACACAGACTGAATTTGGGACCTACCTGGCCTGTAATGCTTACTACCACCACTCAGATGCATTTGCTCTTGGAACCATTGTGGAGCCTATAAAGATTTTTTTTTTTAAACATTAAGTCACTCTGGATCTTCTCTTATACATCTACTGCCAGCCGGCTGCAAAGCAGCACTGGCAGAGAGCTCCGATCTTCTGACAGGAGTATGGTAAGTGACACTGCAAGGCCGATGAATTTTGATTAATGAGCACAGCCCTAATTCAGCATTAATCAAGAAAACCTGAAAGCTAGTAACGAAAAGATTTGCAGCAAGACACAGTTTACATCATTTTACCACAGCATATGCTTCCTGATCCATCTATTTACAGAGCAGAGACAGAGCAACAGATACTGAGCTCTCATTGTGCACCTTCAAATAAAATTTTTAAGAAACAAAGCGTAACACGTGACAAAAGTACATCTGAATACTCCAATCACTATTTTGCAGTATATGACTTGAACCCACTGACCCTCACTGTACTATGATCAGATTTTGCATAAAGTAAGCTCTCACCACTTCAAGAATGTCTCAACTTTAGCAATTACTTTTCCTGCTCAAAACTTCTTTTCCTAATGGCAGATCTGCCATTACTATGTCACAAAAAATAATCTGTTGGTCCTATATGATGCATTATGTATCAAACAAAATCCAGGAAACCTATGATTTTGTAAATGTTTCACAGAAATACTGAAAATTTGCAAAGTGATTGGCATTTTTAAAGCATGCAGAGATGGTTAGATAACATTGTACATCAGGCTTAAAATGTGGTTTCCCAGGTTTTTTCCCCCTTGCAATATTTTTTCTTCACAATTCTGGATTGCAACTGGAATGGAAGGGGGTTCCAAATCATAGGAAGGGACGGACATTTTGCCATTGTTTCAAAGTGTAGTCATGAGTTTATCTTGGTCAACACTATGCTTCCTGCCTCCCATGTTCTTCATATTCTGCTCTTGAACATATCTTGCGTTTCTGCCATTTCCTTCCTGCGACGGTGTCCGGTTGTAATATTTGTGCCTGTCATCATGGGGCGGTGGCCTGTACCATGTGCACAGTGAGCAGTTAGTGAGATGAGACTTTACACAACATACATGGATATCAAGTCACGGTTACTGAACAACTGGAAATGGCATGCAAGGTGAGGATGGAGGGAGAAGAGAGAGGGGGAAAAAGATAAAAAACAGAAATACATAAAATGGGAATGATGCTTAAAATGTGACTTCTATTGTTTCAACAGCACTAGTGGTATAGTCACCAGCTTCTACAATTGCTACCAAATCAATCCAAAGGAAAGCGGCAAGGTGCAAGATTATAATATCATGCATTGAGGAGTTTGCAGAATGAGAGTTATTATCCAGTTCTGCAGTTAGTTTGCAACACATGCAGGGACATGCAGAATTCAGCTTATAAAAGAACATTCCTTCCCAAAGGCTTGGAACTCTCAAATTCCACACACATTGCTTCCTTTGAACACACTACATATTTATTCTTTAAAACCTGACAAGTTATTTAAAAGGCTCCCAGACAACTATTTTATCATGTCACATCTATTCAGTATTGCTTTGTAGCACCTCAGTGAGCTCCAAGTTCAAGAGTTGAAAAATGATATACTATAGAAAAGATATTTAATTTAAATATCAAGTTTCCCCAAGTTCAGCAAGGTATGCCAATAACACTAACACACACACACACACACATTATAATTGAGCCATTAGGAAGGATGGTTGTAAAATTGAATGAAGGGTACTCTACCACATATTTCCCTCCACCAAACAACTTCCAGTACCAGACCACAGAAATTGAAATCACCCTCCACCATGTGATTGTGAATAGCAGAACAGCAGAGATAATTCCCAGCAACAGAAATGTCGGATTTTGTTCAAAAACAAAAAAAGGAACACCCTCAAGTAAAATAATCTTATTACAAAAAAAAAAGCAACTCCATCAGCAAATCACATTCAACAGTTTGACACACAGCAGAAAAGAAAGGCTTGGTCTAATTATTTTTTTCTAACTGGCATTTAATTAATTTACTACAGTTGTTCTTTGGTGTGCAATATATTTAATCCTGGTGACATGGAAGGACTGAAAATTCAATAAGCATTATTATTAAATGTAATCCAATAATATTAAATGCAAATAGAACTTTGCTCTGGCCCCCATCCACCACTTTAGAAAATATATATCAAGCGGTTCTAAATTTGATAATCTTAATTCATCTTAATTAAGTCACCATGTTTAACCATTAGTTCAGTTAATTTTAAATAATTCTGATACATGGCACACCCAAACAGCTGATCCAACTGATTACCTGGATTACAGTAAGCTATTGATAAAATTAAAATCCAACAAATTTACTTTTTGATCTGTAAGATGTAGAACTTGCTTACCTTACATTACTGGAATGCCAATGTTGCTGTACAGGGGGAATGTTGCACATATATGGAGTCTAGAAAGATATCCAAGAGGACAATTATTAGCATTTCCAGATTACTAGTATGACTTTAAGTTGGATAGCCATTACAGTATCATATTTATTCATTTAACAATGCTATTTTACCTGGTATCCACAAATTCCTGCATTGTTCTGTGAACTGTCAAAAAGAGGCAGAAGGAGAACAAAAACAGGTTAAATCAATAAAGACATGAAAATAAAATTACAAATTCTAAAAATTTGATACAAAAATAGAAATTGGTGGAAATATACAGCACATATCAGAATCTTGAAAAGAAACAATGTATTGTTCCAGGTTTAACTGAGCCTATTTCAGAGCACAGTTGCACAAAAAAACAATAACTTTTCTATCCATTCCAGATGCTGATTGACCCACTTTTTTGCATTTTCGAACTACCAGGTATTTATCATCCATTAACAGAACTTCAGACCCTAACAATGTTGAGGTAATATTCTGGGTTTACCATGGAGACTACCATGAAAGATTTCACACACTTCAATGAATTCCCTCCAAAAACCTTATTTTTAGATTGTAAAGTTTAAATTGCTCTGACATTTACTCAATTATATCCCCTTGGAATCAGTCTGACTTCTCTTTTCTTTATCTATTGTTAGAAGTATTTGGCTTTTCTGGCATGTTAATCAAAACTGAACACAATATTCGAGCTTAGATTACTGATGTATCGCAAAGCCTTAGAATAACTACTATTCTGATGCTCTGAGTATACAGTCTAGCTATGTATCAGCTTTTTAATTACTTTGCCCTTACTTTAGGCACAGTAAATAAGAACATAAGAAATAGGAGCAGGGGTAGATCATATGGCCCCTCGAGCCTGCTTCACCATTCGGTATGATCCTGGCTGATCTTCTGCCTCAACTCCACTTTCCCACCCGCTCCCCACATCCCTTGATACACAGAAATAAAAAATAATTACCTATTCAAGCCTTGAATATACTCAATGAAGGAGCATTCACAACCCTCTGGGGTAGAGAATTCCAAAGATTCACAATCCTCTGGAGTGAAAGATTGCACCTCATCGCAATTCTAAAAAATCCTGAGGCTATGCCCCGAGTTCTAGGTTCCCCAGCCCGGGGAAACCAGCTCTCAGCATCTACGCTGTCAAGACCCTCCAGAATTTTGTATATTTCAATGAGATTACCTCTCATTCATCTGAACTCCAGAGAGTAGAGGCCCAATTTACTCACCTTCCCAACATAAGACAACCTTCTCATCCCAGGAACCAATCTAGTGAATCTTTGTTGTACCACCTCCAAGGCAATGTTAAGATTCTGTAGTTTTTTTGGGAAGAATGTGGTGTGCCTTTAAGACTGGAAAGGGAGCAGTACTGCTTTAAGGCAGCAAGCTCTAAAAGCGGATTAAAGAGTGCATTCTCATTGCCCGGGATACAGCCATTCGGAGACTGCGATTCAAAGAGTACATTCTCGTTGCCCGGGTACAGCCATTCAGGACCAGAGATCGAGAGATACATTGTTACAATTTTATTTTGAACTGGCTTATAGTGGAGACAGACTGTTCTAACCTGGAGAAACAGACAGACAGCTGTGTGTTATCACCTGAAAGGAGTGCTCTCAGACCATTTAAACTGAAGGAAGAGAATTTAGTCTGTTTATTATTCTCTCTCAAAATTCTAAAACGTCAAGCCAAAATAGAGATCTCTGATAATTTAAACCGAAGGAAGGGAAGTTAGACTTTACACCTAATCTGTACTAATGCTTTGTCTTTCAACACACCATTAACATATTGTTTGCCTTTGCTCCGTGACCTTTTGGTCAGCTATGTGGCCTGGTCCAATCTAGACCTCCTTTGTTATCTCTTGCCCCACCCCCACCTCACTTGCTTATAACCTGTGACTTTTCTAATATTTGTCAGTTCCAAAGAAGGGTCACTGACCCAAAACGTTAACTCTGCTTCTCTTTCCACAGATGCTGCCAGACCTGGTGAGTGGTTCCAGCATTTCTTGTTTTTATTTCAGATTTTCAGCATCCGCAGTATTTTGCTTTTAAGTTAAACTGTGACAAGCTTTTATCCCTCAAAAAATTCTAAAGCCAAATTGATTCATTAAAAAATGTTTGCAAGTTGTTAATTGTTGAAATTCATCACTGGAGAAGGAGCAACAATTTCGACTTCTGAATTAGACTACGGACTGTTCTACTGTTGAAGAACCTTTTTTCCCCATCGGACGGCTGTGAGAACTTCAAGCAACCTTGGACTGTTCTACATCCGGCAGGAGCGTAAATCTGCAAGGACTCTAATTTTTTCTATTTTAAATGTTATTAATATCTTAGTAGTGTTTAAGAACTTAGTTTTTCTAATTAAAAAGTTAATTTGTTGATTTAAAGACACCTGGTTTGGTTAGCCTCATTCGGGGGTTAACAGATGGTACAATTTGGCTGGGTCTTTCTTTAATTTGGAAAGTTTAAAATGATATGTTAGGCGATCTGTGGAGGGATGGGATTGAATTAACAGTGCGTTTCTCCCACCACAATCAGAATCGTATATTTTGATTGGGGGCTTTGACTGGAGTCGTAACAGCAAGTACATCCTTCCTTAGATATGGAGACCAAAACTGAGCACCAGACTCTAGGTGTGGTCTCAGCAAAACCCGAGCCAATTGTAGCAAGACTACCTTGTTCTTGTACTCCAGTCCCCTTGCAATAAAAGCCAACATGCTAATTGCCTTCCTAATTGCTTGCCATAGCTGCATGCTAACTTTGTGTTCCTTGTATGAGTACACCCAAGTCTCCAGGAACATCAACATTTAAAAGTTTCAAGCCATTTAAAAAATATTCTTTTCTATTCTCACTACCAAAGTGATAGCCTCACACTTCTGCACATTATACTGTATTTGCCACCTTGTTGCCCACTCACTTAACCTGTCTGTATTCTCTTTGCAGCCTCTTTGTATCCTCCTCACACCTTATTGTCCCACCTAGCTTATATCGTCAGCAATGACCTATCCACAACTACACGGTTCGCTTTCCACCTTCCTTTGTGCTGATTCTATTTTATTCATTATAGATTTATGTCCCAAAATATTTTGACTTCAGTGCATTCATTGAGAATTATCAACATTAAATGTTGTTTGCTTTATGGCTGCCCAACTGTATAACTGATTTAAATCCTTTGCAAATTGTAAGTGAAGTTACAGCAGAATTGCTACTGATCTGCCAAGAGTTAACAGCTTCTGGCAAATAATTATGCTACTTAACCTTTTAGAAGAAAGCAAGTAATTCAAACCTGGTGTGTCCATATTTCACTGCGTTTGAACCTGTAAGGAATGAACAAATTGTTGCATATTAGCCGGCTTCTCTTCTTTCCTCAACACACAGGCATGTTAATTCTATTCATGAAATTTTGATGACTGAATAAGTCAAACTCAGTTTGTTTCATGTTTCTCCAGGGTGCTTCTACATTAAATTGATCTATTTTAATGACTCAAATATATTTCATAAAGAAGTTTAACTGGAAGTAACTTATGTACTGAAAATAAGCAATTTTCCTGTCAGTGAAAACCTGTCTTCTCATTTTTCTTAAGGATATAAGGAAAATTCTTACATGCTTTCCCTTCACCCCCCCCCCCCAATTTTTTTTTTAAAGTCAACATGCAGCATTACAGTCCCTGCACTGTCAGTAAAATCATGTGAAAATGATGATAATTATGCATGGCTCCCAAGTTTGAAAAACAATAGATGATTAAAAATCTACTTAATGTGAGGGATTGGCTGGTGGTGAATTGGACTCTGCCCTTTTATGCCTGGTTCCTAAATCTGATCCCAGCTGAGCTGATGGGATGTAAGCCTCTCCATCCAGGATTCCTTTCATGATTCAGTGTGTTTATCCACTGGGTAGCTGTTCTGTATAATCCAAAGTTTAACCCGCAATGTGTGCGGAGTAGGATACTTACAATTGACCCATTGAACCATAACCCAGCAAAGAGACAATGGGGGAGAAATGTGTTTGCGGAACACCACTTCGAATGCGCTATGCAGACTTATATTGATTCTCCGGTGGCAGGCAGTGCCACAGGTCACTACCTGCATGGGTTTCTCCATTGATATGGTTGAAAAACCCCACACAAGCTGCGCAGGTAGCAGCCGGCAGTGCTACCCAAGATATAGGAAACTGAAAAGTAATACACTGATGCAGCATGGGATTCTCACCTGAGGTCAAAGCTGGAGTACATTTTGAAGAAGTAGTAGCTTTATTGTGTGTACATGATTGGAGGGTGGCAAATGTTATTCCCTTGTTCAAGAAAGGGAATAGGGATAACCCTGGGAATTACAGACCAGTCAGTCTTACGTCGGTGGTGGGAAAATTATTGGACAGGATTCTGAGAGACAGGATTTATGATTATTTGGAAAAGCATAGTTTGATTAGAGATAGTCAGCATTGCTTTGTGAGGGGCAGGTCATGCCTCACAAGCCTTATTGAATTCTTTGAGGATATGACAAAACACATTGATGAAGGAAGAGCAGTGGATGTGGTGTATATGGATTTTAGCAAGGCGTTTGATAAGGTTCCCCATGGTAGGCTCATTCAGAAAGTAAGGAGGCATGGGATACAGGGAAATTTGGCTGTCTGGATACAGAATTGGCTGGCCCATAGAAGACAGAGGGTGGTAGTAGATGGAAAGTATTCAGCCTGGAGCTCGGTGACCAGTGGTGTTTCGCAGGGATCTGTTCTGGGACCTCTGCTCTTTGTGATTTTTATAAATGATTTGGATGTGGAAGTGGAAGGCTGGGTTAGTAAGTTTGCCGATGACACAAAGGTTGCTGGAGTTGTGGATAGTGTGGAGGGCTGTTGTAGGTTGCAACTGGACATTGACAGGATGCAGAGCTGGGCTGAGAAGTGGCAGATGGAGTTCAACCTGGAAAAGTGTGAAGTAATTCATTTTGGAAGGTCGAATTTGAATGCAAAATACAGGCTTAAAGACAGAATTCTTGGCAGTGTGGAGGAACAGAGGGATCTTGGGGTCCATCTCCATAGATCCCTCAAAGTTGCCACCCAAGTTATAGGGTTGTTAAAAAGGCGTATGGGGTGTTGGCTTTCATTAACAGGGGGATTGAGTTTAAGAGCCGCGAGGTTATACTGCAGCTCTATAAAGCCCTGGTTAGACCACACTTGGAATATTGTGTTCAGTTCTGGTCGCCTCATTATAGGAAGGATGTGGAAGCTTTAGAGAGGGTGCAGAGGAGATTTACCAGGATGCTGCCTGGACTGGAGGGCATGTCTTATGAAGAAAGGTTGAGGGAGCTAGGGCTTTACTCATTGGAGTGAAGAAGGATGAGAGGTGACTTGATAGAGGGGTACAAGATGATGAGAGGCATAGATAGAGTGGATAGCCAAGACTTTTTCCCAGGGTGGAAAGGGCTATCACCAGGGGGCATAATTTTAAGGTGACTGGAGGAAGGTTTAGGGGAGATGTCAGAGGTAGGTTCTTCACACAGAGAGTGGTGGGTGCGTGGAATGCGCTGCCAGCAGTGGTAGTAGAAGCAGATACATTAGGGACATTTAAGCGACTCTCGGATAGGTACATGGATGATAGTAGAATGAAGGGTATGTAGGTAGTTTGATCTTAGAGTAGGTTAAAGGTTCGGCACAACATCGTGGGCCGAAGGGCCTGTACTGTGCTGTACTGTTCTATGTTCTATCCATGTGGCACCGAACCTACAAATGACTCATGCTGACAGTGGGTGTACTGTTAACATATCTCACCTTGTTTAAAAAAAAACCAAAGTGTTTTTTGAAAAATCCATAATGCACAAATAATACCTTTAATTGTGGAATGTCTTCGTGAAGGATAGCGTTTGCTCGGACGCCTTTCAAACGTACTTGTCCGACGCAGTCTACTTTTATGTGTTGCTTCATATTCTGTTCGACCACTGGAATAAATTGGTTTGCTGTTACATAAATAGTATTTAAACAGGTATAAATAAACAAAACACAAAATTAAATTGTAAAGCTGATACCTGAATCTAAAGCGAGATCCCAGACGCATAAAATCTGATCGTCCCTCTTTATTTTGAGTAGGAGCTCGTAGTCTGAAAAATGCATGATTTTCCACAGCACATCTCCATAAGTGTTTGCAAGCTTTGGAATTATCTAACCGGAAAACAAATGTGTGCTCCTGTTCTCTACCCTTTGATTGAGATGGAAACATTAAGAGACACATTTTAAGAAATGCAATTTGCATGGAAGACTGCGCTTCAAATAAATAAAAATGCATTGGCCTGGATTTTGCAGTAAAAATAACAGTGAGACTCACAGTGCTTACTGGTAAGTGTAAATTGGACACCAACTTCCGCAACATGTGCAATTAAATACAAAAATCAGAAAATTGCTGTCTGAGTTCCCCTGCTACTCCAGGAGCTTTGCTCTAACAGTATCTCATTGAGAAACTCACCAATGAAATACATGGAATGTGTCAGGTTACTGTACTTACCCACTGACTACTCACTAGTCAGGGCGGCACAGTGGCGCAGTGGTTAGCACCGCAGCTTCACAGCTCCAGCGACCCGGGTTCAGTTCTATGTACTACCTGTGTGGAGTTTGCAAGTTCTCCCTGTGTCTGTGTGGGTTTCTGCCGGGTGTTCCAGTTTCCTCCCACAGCCAAAGACTTGCAGGTTGATAGGTAAATTGGCCATGGTAAATTGCACCTAGTGTAGGTAGGTGGTAGGAGAATGGTAGGGATGTGGTAGAGAATATGGGGTTAATATAGGATTAGTATAAATGGGTGGTTGTTGGTCGGCACAGACTTGGTGGGCCGAAGGGCCTGTTTCAGTGCTGTATCTCTAAATAAATAAAATAAACATGCCAGAAAATGTTAGGGCTGATCCATTCAAGTGGAAATGATTTTTTAATGGCATGATAAGTCTTAATTCCAACCAAACAACTTTTCTGGCACTGAAAATTCAATTTTACAAGTGTCAGGGTCTCATTCCTTCAGATTGCAATTATTGTTGCAGATTTAAAAAAAAAATTAATTTAAATAATTTTTTTTCTTTTGTCTTTATCTCTGTCTTAAACCCAGCTTTCTTTCCCTCCCTTTATTTTGCTTTCGCTACATGATTTGGAATTGAATTAACAACCCTAACCTATACTTGCTGGTTCTGACTCTGCATGTCTCAGTAACGATTCTTCAGTCTGATTGGTTAAGGAAATATACAGGTGCTTGCACTGTTTTAGATCTCTAATTACAGCGACTTTGAGCGCAAAATCACATTGAAGGTCCGTGTGCAAGCGTTAAGTGTATGAACAGCTAGCATGCTTGTTTGTCACTAACTACAAAATCTGGGCCATTAAAGTCAACAGACCCTTCTGAATATTACTTATTGGTTTGTTTTTGAAACTCAAGTGAACAATTGCACTGCCAGTGACTGAGGTATGCGATTATTTTTTGCCTATCCCTGAATCAGCATCTTATTCACTTCAGTATGTCCTCCTGATGAACCAGTTGAGGAACAGCATCATATAATTTTGCAGGGTGTCAGGTTTTAGGGTTTTGGATCATTTCTCCACGTGATGGATTTGGGTTTTTGCAAGCAACGTACGTTCTCAAGTTTGAAAAACAAAGTACCTAAACATAGTTTCACCATAAAACTAAACAATAGCTTTTCTGGGAATCTGAAAAATACCTCCCACCCATTGTGTTCAAAAGCCCTTTCATATCTGTCCATTTGTGAAAAGATACAAGATAGGGGCTGAAACACAGACCGAGAGAGAAGTGGTTTTATGTTTAAAATGGAAAGGCTACAAAGGCAGTCAGGCAGTAAGGACCGTGAGGAGGATGGATTGCAGGAATAAGTAGTTAGAAAATTAGCTTTATGTCAAGCAAAATGACTCTGAAGTGGAGTAGTATAGCTTGTTCATTATTCTGGATTGTTACACAAACAGCATTGATGAAAATAAGTGAGCTGATCATAGCTGTTATTCTGCATGCTCAATTGATAGGAATAAAGCAGCTTAGACTTTTAAGTCTTGTCTCACCAAATGTTCACTCAGTCCACCTACAGAGAAAAAAAAAGAAATGCATGTGCAGAAAATACGAGTATCCAGTCCAGATCACAAGGGGATGCTATTGTTACATGCCTAGATTATGGTATTGTGTAAATAGGTACAGGACAGTGAATCAATCTCCATAAAAGTAGACTCTCAGACTGCTTAAATGACCAATTCGCAGCAGTGAACCCAGAAGGTATTGATGCAAACCTGAATTTGTAACACAAGCCAAAAATAAGTTTTGAAAATCCAGTATCTTCCGATCCATTTGAAAAAAACTGAACACAATTTACTTTTAACTGAAAAAGCAAATTTGTCTGGTGGCTTTTGGACACTGGGAAATGAACTTAAGTCATCCAAAAACCTTTAGGACTGTTGTACATCATCAGAAAAAAAGTCAATCTGGACTGGATTCAACAAAGTCACATACAGGACGTGACACAGCCAACTTCTAAAGCACTACCCTAACCAGTCTCCCTGTATGTGTCTTAAACTCCACAAGATGTGCTGCTCACCTGTTCATCATCCTCCACAACAATAAGTGTTAGTTTGCTCTTTTTGAAATCCAGTTGGGTAATTTTGGGCCTGCAAGATAAGAAGAAGAAAGCGTTTACACAGAACTTGAACAATTTCATGAACAGGTTGTTTTCAAATAGGAAAATAAGCCAGAAAAAAAAGAGATTCCTTTACCAAAAGAACAGGCCTATTTTGTTTGAACCTTCAAAGATCAATATGCCTGTTGGTGTCAAGCCAAGAGAATATTCATAGCCATCTCTTCCCTAGGAAAGAGAAAACATTACAGAATAGAGGTATGTATTAGACAGTCCACAAATAAATATGCCTATATTTCTTTTAAAAGACGCCTTCTAAGCTTACCTTTACAGTGTGCATGTCCACGCCATACATTTCTAGCCATTTGGCTTTGTTCAAATAACATAATTCTGCCTGTGCTGGGCTTTTCCCCCTATGAAAATAAGTATATGAAATCAGGAATGATGGCACAGCTGACCAGAGCCTCAACTGCAATACCATGAACGAACATTGCCGATGCCATAACTAATATTGGTGAACTTTTAAGAACTATTTTTTCTGAAACTTAGAAATTCCTCACGAGCCACTTAATAAAATGTTAACGAAAATTTGTTATCTTTCATCAGTTTCAGCAGGTCGTCAGTGTATTTAACTGTAAACTGCCCATTTGCTCAATGGAGAGACAAACAGGAGGAAAGACACGGAAGATTTGAGGCTCAGAACATTTCAATTAGCACCCCATTAGCTAATAAAAAACACCACGATTTGTGGCTAGTTAATGCATATTGTTATTTAATACCTGCTATTGGTTCACTCCTAGAAATATCCAATTGTTTTGTTATTGTCACTGATAACAGTTGTCAAGTTTACAGCCCAAACTGACCCATCCTCTGAGGAGGATGACAGTAAAGGCCATGAGAAGACGTAACATTGAATTTTGAGACAGCTAGAGTTACAGCAATTTTAAAATACGTTCATCATGAGAAGGTCACTATATCCACAACACTGCCAACAGGAAGATGTTAGGGGTCATTACAACAACAACAGCTTGTATTTATATAGCACCTTTAAAGTAGTAAAACAGCCCAAGGCGCTTCACAGGAGTGTTATCTAACAAAATCTGACACCGGGCCACACAAGGAGCTATTAAGGCAGATGGCCAAAAGCTTAGACCAAAAGAAGAGGTGCTTATAGGAGGAGAGAGATAGATAGAGAGGCAGAGAGGTTTAGGGAAGGAATGCCAGAAGTTAGGGCCTTGGCAGCTAAAGGCATGGCTGCCAATGATGCAGTGAATAAAATCAGGGATGCTGGACAGGTCAGAATTGGATCAGTGCAGATATCTAAGGATTGTGGGGCTGGAGGAAATTACAGAGATAGGGAGGGGTGAAGTCATGGAGTGTTTTGAAAACAAGGATGAAAATTTTTTAATTGAGGTGTTGCTTTACGGGGAGCCAACGTGGATCAATGAGCACACAGGTGTTGAATGAATGGGACTTGGTGTGAGTTAAGACGTTAGAAACAAAAATATTGAATTAGGTATCCAATGAGTTAAATATAAAGGTGAGTGAAAAGGTACCCCCAGGCAGATGAATGTAATACAGGTCTGTAACTTTGTAACTATACATTTTTGTTGAAATTACGTTTGGGACATGAATTTGGAAGCTACCTACATCTAATTAGCGCTGCAGTCATTCCACAAAGTAGAGCAGTGTGCTTGGTACTATTTAAAGTTACAACTATAATTTTCTTCTCCCTGCTGCTTTCACATGCGTTCAAATCCTCTGAAGAAGGAATTTTCCTCCACACAAGATCAGGGGGCAGGTTGTTCAACCTTGCCCGTCTAAGAGCGAAGTCCAAAGTACGGAAAGTCCTCATCAGAGAACTCCTCTTTGCTGACGATGCTGCTTTAACATCTCACACTGAAGAATGCCTGCAGAGTCTCATTGACAGGTTTGCGTCTGCCTGCAATGAATTTGGCCTAACCATCAGCCTCAAGAAAACGAAAATCATGGGGCAGGATGTCAGAAATGCTCCATCCATCAATATTGGCGACCACGCTCTGGAAGTGGTTCAAGAGTTCACCTACCTAGGCTCAACTATCACCAGTAACCTGTCTCTAGATGCAGAAATCAACAAGCGCATGGGTAAGGCTTCCACTGCTATGTCCAGACTGGCCAAGAGAGTGTGGGAAAATGGCGCACTGACACGGAACACAAAAGTCCGAGTGTATCAGGCCTGTGTCCTCAGTACCTTGCTCTACGGCAGCGAGGCCTGGACAACGTATGCCAGCCAAGAGCGACGTCTCAATTCATTCCATCTTCGCTGCCTTCGGAGAATACTTGGCATCAGGTGGCAGGACTATATCTCCAACACAGAAGTCCTTGAAGCGGCCAACACCCCCAGCTTATACACACTACTGAGTCAGCGGCGCTTGAGATGGCTTGGCCATGTGAGCCGCATGGAAGATGGCAGGATCCCCAAAGACACATTGTACAGCGAGCTCGCCACTGGTATCAGACCCACCGGCCGTCCATGTCTCCGTTATAAAGACGTCTGCAAACGCGACATGAAATCGTGTGACATTGATCACAAGTCGTGGGAGTCAGTTGCCAGCATTCGCCAGAGCTGGCGGGCAGCCATAAAGACAGGGCTAAATTGTGGCGAGTCGAAGAGACTTAGTAGTTGGCAGGAAAAAAGACAGAGGCGCAAGGGGAGAGCCAACTGTGCAACAGCCCCAACAAACAAATTTCTCTGCAGCACCTGTGGAAGAGCCTGTCACTCCAGAATTGGCCTTTATAGCCACTCCAGGCGCTGCTTCACAAACCACTGACCACCTCCAGGTGCGTATCCATTGTCTCTCGAGATAAGGAGGCCCAAAGAAGAAGAAGAATATCTTTTTTGAAACTCAGTTTAATATTAGAAATCAACCTCGTGCAGACCTAGGAAAAAGGATTTTCATCAATTACAGTAAGACTATCATTTTGTGCACTTTGCCTTTATAAAAAGCACTTTGGCCTGTAAAATATTAACATCCATAAACTTAAGAGATCTACAAGAGATTCATCACATGGAATTGCTGGACTACAACACAATGATTGTAATTGTATAATTTTACAAAGTGACTCCTGACAACGTGGAGCATGCGCAGAGCAATCGTGGACATCATCAATGCGTGTGAATATTTGCTAGCCTGTCAGTATAAATGCGCACATGACAACACCATGCAATGACGTCTTCATCCCTCAATAGCCGTCTCCATTCACCTGAACAGTACCCTGCTCCCTCCCACCATGCCTGCTTCAAACACCGCTCATTTCGCACCATGTTGCTGTCTTCCCTCAGCCACTCGCTTCCCCCCCCCCCCCCCCCCCCCACCAGCTACTTGTTCCCGCCTCACTGGCTATTTCCACCCAGGTAACTTGCTCCAGGCTTCCCCACTTCCCCACTCTCAGCCACGCGCTCCTGCCCTCGACGATTTATTTGCCCCATGTCCCCACCAGCCGTTTTCCCCCCTCAGCCACTCGCTCCAGACCTCGCCAGTGCTCCCCCACCCCACCACCGATCATTCCCCACTCTTCGCTTTCCCCACCCTGCGCGTTCCAGCCGCTCACTCCCTGTTTAACCCTCCTCCGGCCGCTTGCTTCAGGTCGCGCTGCTTCCCTGCTCTCGGCCACTCGCTCCCATGTCGCCCATCACCCCTAGCGGGCAGCTTTGCTTCTTCAGTCAGCGCGGTGGGGAACGATTGAACGTGGGAGTGAGTGGCCAAGAGGAGGGAAGTGGCGTGGCCTGGAGCGAGCAGCTAGAGTAGGGGGTGGTGGAAGTTGGGATTGTGCAGCTGGACAGCGGGGTTGGTTTTGGCGGGGGGGGGTGGAGAAGTGGGCAGTGAGCAACCGGAGGCGGAGGGAGCGGCAAGGCCGGAATGAGAGGCTAAGGGAAGGCAGCAGGGAGCGAGCAGCGAGAAGACAGGCACAGGAAGGAGCGGAAAAGAGAAGCGCAATGGCAGGAGGGAGCAGGGGACTGTTGGGGGTGAGATAGACGCGGCGATGGCAGCCATTGAGGGGATTTTCGGGTTGAGTTTGATTTTTGTGATAAATTGAGCAGTGCCATCTTTATTACTGGCAGTTGCCTGAGACATCACACACAGTGATGTTTCAGTGGAAGAGGCTGCATTTGTGCATGTTGTGTGCAGTTTAAAATATTGTGGAATATTGTGTGCAGTTTTGGTCTCCTTATCTGAGGAAGGATGTTCTTGCTATAGAGGGAGTGCAGCGAAGGTTTACCAGACTGATTCCTGGGATGCTGGGATTGACATATGAGGAGAGACTGAGTCGGTTAGGATTATATTCGCTGGAGTTCAGAAGAGTGATGGGGGGGATCTCACAGAAACCTATAACATTCTAACAGGACTTGACAGGGTAGATGCAGGAAGGATGTTCCCGATGGTGGGGGAGTCCAGAACCAGGGATCATAGTCTAAAGATACGGGATAAACCATTCAGGACTGAGATGAGGAGAAATTTCTTCACCCAGAGAGTGGCGAGCCTGTGGAATTCGCTATCACAGAAAGTAGTTGAGGCCAAGACAGTGTATGTTTTCAAGAAGGAATTAGATATAGCTCTTGGGGTGAAAGGGATCAAAGGATATGGGGCGAAAGCGGGAACAGGTTACTGAGTTGGATGATCAGCCATGATCATAATGAATGGCGGAGCAGGCTCGAAGGGCTGAATGGCCTACTCCTGCTCCTATTTTCTATGTGCTAGTACTGTGCCACCTAGTGGTTGCATTGTCAGCAAACGCAGCTATAATTTTAATCCAGTAAATTAGGCATAGGCTTAGTTGAATTAATGGCAAAATAATTATTCAGTTACTAAAACTACTGTATTCAATATTAGAACACTGCAACATTCTAGGTTGTATGGAAGGTTTAATGTCCCAGTTCCATCCGCATTGGATCATTTATTCTCTAAACTTAAGATTCCTGATACTGATGGTATTTCTCTGATTGGTTTCAAGATGCAAGAGTCTGAATTATGCCTGTCCTATTTCCTCCCATCCCACCATTTCTCATCCTTGAAATTTACTCATTCATCCTGTCCAAAAGAAAATTAATCTTTACCCTTCAAATCACTGTTTTATTGCTCTTACATTAGTACTTTCTAAAGTTACAGAAATTGCTGCTCTCACATTATACATCTTGAAAATTCTGCCTTAATCTCTAATCATCAGCATAGTTTCCAGCATGACCACATGTGATCTCACTGCCTCTGTTATACACCTCTGCAACTACTGTTATACACCTCTGCAACTACTGTTATACACCTCTGCAACTACTGTTATACACCTCTGCAACTACTGTTATACACCTCTGCAACTACTGAACACTTAGGTGACTCATGCATCATTGCCCTGGATATCGGCAAAGCCTTTTACAGAGTTTAGCTTCACGCACTTCCAAACAATCAAATTACTATCTTATGGCCTCTCCCCATATGTTCATAATCATCTAGTTTTCTCACAAATTGCTCTGTAGTTTCTGTCTTATCCTCTGATTTTCTCCATTAACTCAGGGTTCATCTGGGCTTTGTTCACTCTCTGAATCTGTTATGTGCTCTTATAAGTAACCTTCTTCCAAGATTATCCAACCATATCTTCACTTTTATTGATGATTCCACTCTACATTCATCATCCCTCAAAGCACACACCCTCCATTTATCTCCTAGTCAATGGCTGAACTGCTGTATATTGATCATATCCACACTGAAGGAGGTAGGGAGCAAACAGTATTGTCACTAACCATTACAGAAATATTTAAGTCTTCTGGAATGGGAATTCTGGCAAGACTGGGTGTGGTAGTTCAAGAAAAGGGAAACGGATAAGCCAGGAAATTATAGATCTTGTTTATCGATAAGCATCTAGGGACAATACAAGATGAAATAAGTTCAAAGATATAAAGGAATGCACTCCAGTGCAGAAATAAGAGGGGGCTGCACTGTCAAAGGTGCAGTCTTTCAAATGAGACATTAACCAAGAACTTCCCTCTCAGGTAAAAGTAAAAGATCCCATGGCACTCTTTTGAAGAGTAGGGGAGTTCTACAGGGTGTACTGGCCAATATTTATCCCTCAATCAGCATCACTAAAACAGGCCATCTTGTCATCAGCACATGTGGGACCTTGCTGTGCACAGATTGCTGGTTGCATTTCTTACATTACAACTTCACAAGTACTTCATTGTCTGTAATGCACTTTGCAGCATCTTGTGGTCATGCAAGGTGTTATATAAATGCTAGTCTTTCATTTAATCAGACAGTCAGCATGGATTTGTAAAGAGCAAGTCATGTTTGACTGATTTAATTCATTTTTCTTTTGAGTAGATTAACAAAGAGAACAAAGAACAAAAAACAGTACAGCACAGGAACAGGCCATTCGGCCCTCCAAACCTGCGCCGATCATGATGCCTGTCAAAACTAAAACCTTCTGCACTTCTGGGGTCCGTATCCCTCTATTCCCATCCTATTCATGTTATTTGTCAAGATGCCCCCAATCTAAATTCTTCGTCGCTATCGTACCTGCTTCCACCACCTCCCCCGGCAGCAAGTTCCAGGCATTCACCACCCTCTGTGTAGAAAACATGCCTCGCACATCCCCTCTAAACTTTGCCTCTCGCACCTTAAACCTATGTCCCCGAGTAACTGACTTTTCCACCCTGGGAAAAAGCTTCTGACTATCCACTCTGTCCATACCACTCATAACTTTGTAAACCTCTATCAGGTCGCCCCTCCACCTCCGTCGTTCCAGTGAAAACAATCCGAATTTATCCAACCTCTCCTCATAGCTAATACCCTCCAGACCAGGCAACATCCTGGTAAACCTCTTCTGTACCCTCCCCAAAGCCTCCACATCCTTCTGGTAGTGTGGCGACCAGAATTGCAGGCAATATTCCAAGTGTGGCCTAACTAAGGTTCTGTACAGTTGCAGCATGACTTGCCAATTTTTATACTCTATGCCCCGACCAATGAAGGCAAACATGCCATATGCCTTCTTGACTACCTTATCCACCTGTGTTGCCACTTTCAGTGACCTGTGGACCTGTACGCCCAGATCTCTCTGCCTGTCAATACTCCTAAGGGTTCTGCCATTTACTGTATACTTCCCACTTGTATTAGACCTTCCAAATGCATTCCCTCACATTTGTCCGGATTAAACTCCATCTGCCATTTTTCCGCCCAAGTCTCCAACCGATCTATATCCTGCTGTATCCTCTGACAATCCTCATCACTGTCTGCAACTCCACCAACCTTTGTGTCGTCCGCAAACTTACTAATCAGACCAGCTACATTTTCCTCCAAATCATTTATATATACTACAAACAGCAAAGGTCCCAGCACTGATCCCTGCGGAACACTACTAGTCACAGCCCTCCATTCAGAAAAGCACCCTTCCACTGCTACCCTCTGCCTTCTATGACCGGGCCAGTTCTGTATCCATCTTGCCAGCTCACCTTTGATCCCGTGTGACTTCACCTTTTGTACCAGTCTGCCATGAGGGACCTTGTCAAAGGCTTTACTGACGTCCATGTAGCCAACATCAACTGCCCTTCCTTCATCAATCATCTTCGTCACTTCCTCAAAAAACTCAATCAAGTTAGTGAGACACGACCTCCCCTTCACAAAACCATGCTGCCTCTCGCTAATAAGTCCATTTGTTTCCAAATGGGAGTAAATGCTGTCCCGAAGAATCCTTTCCAATAATTTCCCTACCACTGACGTAAGGCTCACCTGCCTGTAATTTCCTGGATTATCCTTGCTACCCTTCTTAAACAACATTGGCTATTCTCCAGTCCTCTGGGACCTCACCTGTAGCCAATGAGGATACATAGATTTCTGTCAAGGCCCCAGTAATTTCCTCCCTTGCCTCCTTCAGTATTCTGGGGTTGATCCCATCAGGCCCTGGGGACTTATCTACCTTAATGTTTTGCAAGACGCCCAACACCTCCTCCTTTTTGATATCAACATGACCCAGTCTATCTACACTCCCTTCCCTAGACTCATCATCCACCAAGTCCTTCTCTTTGGTGAATACTGATGCAAAGTACTCATTTAGTACCTCGCCCATTTCCTCTGGCTCCACGCATAGATTCCCTCCTCTGTCCTTGAGTGGGCCAACCCTTTCCCTGGCTACCCTCTTGCTCTTTACATACATATAAAAAGCCTTGGGATTCTCCTTAATCCTGTTTGCCAATGACTTTTTATGACACCTTTTAGCCCTCCTGACCCCTTGCTTCCTACTTTCTTTATATTCCTCAAGGGCTTCGTCTGTTCCCAGCCTTCTAACCCTTACGAATGCTTCCTTTTTCTTTTTGACTAGGCTCACAATATCCCTCGTTATCCAAGGTTCCCAAAACTTGCCAAACGTATCCTTCATCCTCACAGGAACATGTCGGTCCTGGATTGTAATCAACTGACGTTTGAAAGACTCCCACATGTCAGATGTTGATTTACCCTCAAACAGCCGCCCCCAATCTAAATTCTTCAGTTCCTGCCTAATATTGTTATAATTAGCCTTCCCCAATTTAGCACCTTCACCAGAGGACTACTCTTATCCTTATCCAATTATGGTCACTGTTCCCGAAATGCTCCCCTACTGAAACTTCGACCACCTGGCCGGGCTCATTCCCCAATACCAGGTCCAGTACGGCCCCTTCCCTAGTTCCTAGTTGGACTATCTACATTCTGTTTCAAGAAGCCCTCCTGGATGCTCCTTACAAATTCTGCCCCATCCAAGCCCCTAGCACTAAGTGAGTTCCAGTCAATATAGGGGAAGTTAAAAACACCCACCACAACAACCCTGTTGCTTTTACATCTTTCCAAAATCTGTCTACATATCTGCTCCTCTATCTCCTGCTGGCTGTTGCGAGGCCTGTAGTAAACCCCCAACATTGTGACTGCACCCTTCCTATTCCTGAGCTCTACCCATATTGCCTCACTGCATGATCCCTCCGAGGTGTCCTCCTGCAGTACAGCTGTGATATTCTCCTTAACCAGTAATGCAACTCCCCCATCCCTTTTACATCCCCCTCTATCCCGCCTGAAGCATCTAATTCCCAGAACATTTAGCTGCCAATCCTGTCCTTCCCTCAACCAAGTCTCTGTAATAGCAACAACATCATAGTTCCAAGTACTAATCCAAGCTCTAAGTTCATCTGCCTTACCTGTTATACTTCTCGCATTGAAACAAATATATAGTTATAGGGAATATGGTGGATGCTGCATATATGAATTTTCAAGAGACTTCTGTTAAGGTGCCACAAAAGGGACATTGCAAAAAACAAGGACTTGGTATTAAAAACAATGCAGTTGTTGTACTCCCAGAAGTACAGCTATTAAAAGTGTTACGTTTTGCTGTCAGCAAACTAAGAAGCTATAGAAAAATAGGCATTTCAAGATGTGGACATAAGTCTCCTAAAAGCTCAATTTAGTTATTTCAGGTATTTACCTGCAGTCCTTCCACCGTGTAAAAATATCTATCTCCATATCCTCAGTTTGATTGGGATTAAACCTGAATTCTGACACCAGCTCTGGAGAATGTTCAAGAGGCTCGCAGTCCCCAAGCTCCGCTAAAGAAAAATAAACATTTTAGTTATTATTTAAAAAGTCACTGGAAACATGAATTAAAGCTATACAATTTTTATAACAGAAAGTTATTAAATAAAGTTCTAATGTTGATGAATCTAAAAGCATCATAATATAGAACAGGCTTTACTGATGACAAATACAAAAGCAAAATACTGTGGATGCTGGAAATCAAATAAAAACTGAAAATGTTGGAAATACTCAGCAGGTCAGGCAGCATCTGTAGAGAGAAAAACAGAGTTAATGTTTCAGGTCTGTGACCTTTCATCAGAACTGGGAAAAGTTAGAAATTCAACAGGTTTTGAGCAAGTGAAAGGGGGAGGGGGAAGTAGAACAAAAGGGAAGGTCTGTGGAGGGCAGGAGAAATTAAATGACCAAAGGATTCATGGAACAAAGCCAAAGGGAAAGCAATGAAGGTGAACAAGGTAGAAGAGACAAACAGAAATCTGGTCAGAGGGAGGAGCAGAACATCTTCAGGATGGCCATTCCTGGAAGACAAGAGGTAGTGAGTTAAACACCAATACAAAAGGAAAATACTGAAGATGCTGGAAATCTGAAACAAAAACAGAAAATGCTGCTTACGTAGGAAAATTATTACAAATGTCGACTCTCCATGTTGAAATCAAATGAAGACTTGAAAGCATTACACAAAATCATAACAGTAAGGTTCCAAGACAGGAAATGCATGATCAGTTCAAGATTTTAACAAATCGTTGGGGGGGGGGGGGGGGGGGAGGGAAGGGGCAGGGGAAGAAACAGGTGAGCTGGGAATCAGGGAGGGGATTGGGAGTCAAGGGGATGGGGGGGGGGAAGGGGAAGATGAGGGCAAGAAGGTGGTGGTAGTGGAGAGTGTGTGCATGCTTAGTTGTGCTGTTGGGTGGCCCTTTGACGTTCTGTGGGGGAGACGGTGGCATAGTGGTAATGTCACGGAACTAGTAATCCAGAGGCCCAGACCTGGGGCACAGGTTCAAATCCTACCTCGGCAGCTGGTGGAATTTAAATTCAATTAATAAGTTCAATTAATAAAAAATCTGGAATTGAAAGCTAGTCTAAGTAATAGTGCCATGAAATTATCATCAATTGTCGTAAAAACTCATCTGGTTTGCTAATGTCCTTTAGGGAAGGAAATCTGCCGTCCCTACCTGGTCTGGCCTACATGTGTGTCCAGACCCACAGCAATGTGCTTGACTCTTAACTGCCCTCTGAAATTGTCTCGCAAGCCACTCAGTTGCAAGGGTAATTAGGGATGGGTAACAAATGCTGGCCTTGCCAACGAAGCCCACAATCCAAGAAATAATTTTTTAAAACGGAAATTCTATAGTGCTCGCAGCTTCAGCAGGGAGTGGCACAAAAAGTGGAGCGAGAGAAGTCTCATTGGCTACATGATTGATCGGGTATGGGAATGGCCAAGTAGTCAGCTAAGGCCAGCAACATGGTTGGCATATTAATCAAGCAGCCTCAACATAGGGGCTGGCTGACATTCTGGAGCTGGTGCATTGTGCAGAAGACGCTTACTGGGGTAGGAACTTGGCAACAATGTTGGTGGTGCTACGACTCAGGTGGGAGGAGTGCACTGTTTATCTATTCCCACTTCTCCACAGGTCAAAACACAATATTTTAAATTTTTCCCACTTGCTAATACAATCATATACTCTATTTTCCCCAGAATAGAACACACTGATCAGGTTTCTTTAACGAACAACAAAATTATCAGTTTATGATAAAACAAGTCTTAACTAGTAATGAAGTAAAGTATAAACACACAGAGTTAACATTTTCAAGATCCCTTTTTCCTTAGTCCCTCATACTCACACACACACATACATGCACCGGTTAACCAGAAAAATAAAAGGGATTTTTTAAATTCAGAGCTCTGTTACAGACAAAATAAATACACTTAGGCTGATTACTTGCTCATTTTTGAAGAAAACAGTAGATGAGATATGTTGTTCCAAAACTAGCCTACAATCTAGCCTCTGACTACATGTAGACAAGTCACTAGTATCTTTTAGAACAGTTCTTTTCAGGCGGCGTTGAGAAGTAATTTAGTAGGCTTTCTTCAAAGACAGCTGAAAAGGTGAATTGACAGAGTGGACTTCTCAGGATCTTTGGAGATGCTGGAAAGCAAGCTGGGTTGTCGTCGTTCCTCTTTCCTTCTTCAGGCTAACTTTATCAGCTGCTCACTCCCGAAGGTAAAATACACACTGACTGCGACAACCAAAAGCTTGCAAGTTTTCTGCCTTCTCAGGTACGCTGTCCAATCAAGGGGCGCTACTGACGTCTCTGCCCACATTTCCCCATTACCAGGGATTCTGTTCTATTTTTAACTTGAGTCATGTAACAACCAGTAAATATTGTGCCAAATTAGTTCTTTCAGTGCCCTCTTGAAAAAAACAGTTCCAACATTTATTCAGCTTGACTGTGAATTCCTCAAAAAAAAAATTTAACAAAAAAACAGAATCACTTCCATAGCACCTCCACCCTTGGAGGAATGAAATGCCATTTTTTAAATGCGTTTCATTATAAAGTGTGGGAAAAATAGAAGACAAAAAATTTTAAAACACTTTTTCACACTCATACTTATTCACTTTTTTCTTGCAATTAATACAATTCTGCTCTGTACACTCTTTCATTCAGAGAACTCGAACAAAGTTAGATTCTTGATAAAGCATCTGCAGTAACATTATTTTTGCCCGCAACGTGGATACTTTTTAAGTAATAAGGTTGTAATAGCAAACTCCATCGGAATAGTCTGGCATTCCGATTTTTGAATTTTTCCACAAAGACTAGGGGGTCATGATCAGTATATACCAGTGTCTCTGTAGTCGTGGCGGACATAGACCTCAAAATGTTTAAGAGCCAATAATAAACCTAGGGTTTCCTTTTCCGCTGAATATATTTTTTGGTGTCGATTTAGCTTTTTGGAAAAGTATCCCACTGGCCTTTCTATCCCTGATTCATTGTCTTATAACAGGACTGCACCGACCCCCAGTTCATCAGCATCAATTGCTACCTTGAAGGACTTAATGAAATTTGGAGCAGCCAACACTGGTTCATTAATCAAAATGGCTTTCAGCCTCTCAAAAGGATGCTTGGCACGCCCCTGACCACACCACCTTAGTTTTCTTTTTCTGTAGTAAATCAGTCAATGGAGCAGCCACGGTGCTGAAATTTGGTACAAACCTTCGGTAGACACCACACATCCCCAAAAACCTCATAATTTCTCGCTTAGTCTCTAACTTTCACCGTTCTTGGCAACACTTGTCCTTGCCCTACTATATGCCTGAGGTAGGTCACTCTCGCTTTCACAAATTCACTTTTGGCAAGATTTATTATTAAATCAGCTGATTGTAATTTCCTAAACAGAGTTTCTAGTTGTTCCAAGTGGTCCTTCCAAGAGTTACTGTATACCAGTACAACATCAAGGTAAATTACACAGTTAGGAACATTGGCTACTACTTGGTTCATTAGTCTCCGAAACGTTGCTGGGGCATTTTTTTAGCCTGAATGGCATCACTTGGCATTGGAAAAGACCACCTGGTGTGACAAAGACCGATATTTCTTTAGCTTGGGGTGTTAAAGGAACTTTCCAGTGTCCCTTTAATAAATCTATTTTTGTAAGAAACATGTCTGTCAATAGAGTCTTCCAAGCGAGGTATTGGGTAGGAGTCTGCCTTTGTTACTGCATTAACTTTCTGTAGTCTACACAAAGTCTAGTTGATTGGGTTCTATTAGGTGGTTCTCCAGCAGGTATTGGATTTCTGCTTTTACCTGGGCCTGTTCCTCTGGACCTAAGCAATAAGGATGTTGTTTTATAGGAACGGATTCCCCTACATCCACATCATGTATGGCTAAAGTTGTAAATCCTGGCTAATCCCTACATACTCTTTCAAATGCTGTAAGTAGCCTTGCTAGGTCTTCTTATTGGTTTACATCTAAATAGGAAAGCATAGTCTCCAATCTCCCTAGCAATTCAGTATTAGCGAACTGAATAGTAGGTTCAATTTGAGAATTGTCTAGGCCTCCTTCTGTCTCATCCTCACTATCCCTTTCATCCTTTACTGTCCCTACTACCCGACATAACTGTCTATGCTTGCTTATCCTCCTTCCGGTGATAATATTGTTTTAACATATTGATATGACACAGCCAATTCATTTTCTGGCAATTTGGGGTGTCAATCAAATAATTTACTTTACTAATTCTCTTTACCACTTTACATGGCCCACTGAACAGTGCTTTCAATGGTTCACCTTGTAAAGGCAGTAATATCAACACTTCATCCCCTGGTCGAAATGTTCAGGTCTTAGCATGTTTGTTTGCCCATTTACTCACAGTAGTTTGAGAAGCTTTAAGGTGTTCCTGAGCCACTCTGCAGGCTCTCGTGAGCCATTCCCGGAACACGGATACATAATCTAACAAGGAAGATTCATCCCTCTGTTCCAAAAACTTTTCTTTAATTAGTTTTAGAGGACCTCTTATCTCATGTCCATCAACTAATTCAAAAGGACTAAAACCTGTAGATTCATTAGGTGAATCCCTAGTGGCAAACAAAAGAAATTCTAGCCGTTTATCCCAATCATGGATATATTCATGACAGTATTCCCTGATCATTGTTTTGGAGGGTCTGATGGTACCTTTCTAAAGCTCCATGTGTCTACAGGTGGCATGGGAAAGACTTTCGCTGTGTTATACCCAAGCTACCCCTAACTTCCTGAAAAATTTTAGACATAAAATTGGAACCTTGATCCGACTGAACCTCAATCGGTAATCCATATCTAGTGAAGAACTGGGTTAACATCTCTACCACTACCCTAATAGTAGCCAGATCCGCGATAGTGACTAATAATTGGTGTCCTGCTTTTGTTTTCGGTAAGGGTCCTACACAGTCTACCAACACCCTACTGAACGGTCCCCCAAAATCAGGTATGGGAATTAGAGGTGTCAGTTTTATGGCAGGTTGTAGTTTTCCACACTTATGGCATATTTTACAAAACTGCACCACGTCCTTGGAAAGACCTGGCCAGGAAAAAATGTTGACCTACACGTGATTTGGTCTTCCGAATCCCCACATGTCCCGCTATCGGAATTTTATGCGCTATCCTTAATGGTTCCCGCCGATATTTTGGCGGTACTACTTTCTGATGAACTACTGTCCATTCTTCGTCCGCAGGTCTGTGAGGTATCTCCATTTTCTCATCAGAATCCCATTTTTAATATAATAGCCTTCTGGAACTCCTTTTGTTTCAGCTTCTGTTACAGCCAATCGTGCCACTTTATTTAACTCTGGGTCAGCTTGCTGAGCCATGATCAGAGAAGACTTATTAAATAGTTCCTACGGATTATCCAAATCCGCAAAGAAAGTTTCAGATATTTGACTATCTGACGGTGGTGCCAATTTTACCTCTAACAATGGAACTTGTTTAGTCATTGCTTGGGTTACTACACATGAAGTAAAAAATCCTGGAACCTTTTCCTGTAACTGTTCTGTCTCTTCAACTTAATTTGGATTTTTCGTGTCTACTGGAGAAGCTACTACTTTCGCTCCGGCCAAATCATTCCCCAGGAGTAGGTCAATTCCCTCAACACGCAAACTATGGACAACTCCTACAGTTACCATTCCAGACATTAGGTCACACTCTAGGTGCACCCGATACAAAGGTATGGGTATATACTCCCCAGCAATACCATTCAATAAAATTTTAGCAGTCAGTGCGCTCTCTGGTGAAAATGTTATGCCTTTCCCCAGCAAGAGAGATTGTGTGGCTCCTGTATCTCTAAGTATAAATATAGGTTTGCCTGCCTCATTTGAAGGATAAGGAGTTACTTTTCCTTTCGATAAGAATTCCCTATAACTCTCAGGTATCTTATTCACAACTCCTGTACTTGGCCTTACAACTGCAGTCAGAGCTAGCCTGATCTGCTGTACTCTCGGTCAGGGCCCCTTTCACTGCATTAGCCTTATGTACCTCAATAAGTCCCATGGGTTTTTCCTGCAACTTCCAACATTCTGCACGAAGATGCCCCAAAATGTGACAATGGTAACACTTAGGCTTGCAGACCTCACTTCCACCCTCAGCACCTTCCTTTCTGGCTTGAGGAGGAGAACCCAGGGCATTCCCAGCTGTCCCTTCTTGTTCCCGGCTACTTGCCTTCCTTTCACCCTCCCACCTTTTATCCTTCTCAGGTTTGTGGGGGTGACGGACAAAGGGCTTGGGCTTATACAGAAGCTCATAATCATCAGCAATTTCTACTGCCTGTTTGGCCGTTGAAACTTTCTGGTTCTCTACATGGGTTCTTACTAACGGAGGGAGTGAATTTTTAAATTCATCTAGGGGAAGTGTGCCTAAGGTTCTCATACATGGCTTCCATCCTTAGTGTCTGTATCCAACGATCAAAATTAATTTGCTTTACCCTCCCAAATTCTATATATGTCTGCCCAGACAATCTCCAGAGGTTCTGAAATTTCTGTCGGTAAGCTTCAGGGACTAACCCATACGCAGCGAGAAAAGCCATTTTTTGCCATCTTATAATCTGCAGAAGCCTCCTCAGAAAGCATGGCATAAACTTCATGAGCGCTGCCCATCAACCTGCTTTGCATAAGCAGCATCCAGCTTTCCTTCTGCCACTTCATCTGTTTGGCTATCTTTTCAAAAGAAATGAAAAATGCCTCTACGTCCCTTTCCTAAAATTTTGGGAGGGCTTGTACAAATTTAAACAGCTCTCTACTGGGTCCTGAGCTGGAGACAGGTCTTTCCTCATCAGAATTCCCACTCTTTTGACTTAGTTCCAGCTTTCTAATCCAGTATTCCCTTTCTCTTGCCCTTTCCTTTTCCTCAAGTTCAAATCGTATCATTGTCGATTCTTTTTCAAGTTGAAGCTCAAGTTTTTCTGCTTTGTTTTCTTTGTCAAGTTCAAGCTGTTTCATCTGGAACTGAATTTTAGCTTATTCACCTGCACTGTGGTTTGCTTTCTTCTTCTTCCAATTTCAAATGGTGTGCTATTACTTCAATTAAGTTTGCTTTCTTAGCTTCTGGTTTTAACTAACACCAACAGTTCTGCCAAATCCTTAATTTAACCTTAGTTAGGTTCTTCAAATCACTCAAGGATACATCCTCTTTCCCCAAAAAAGTTGCAGCAACTGTTAAAGACATTCTGGTGATGTAAACTTTATTTTATTACACAAGAAACCTGGTTCTTTCTATTTTTCCTTTTTCAATTATTATTACTCCACTTACAATTGTACTTTGTCGGTGTTGGGTTTATCCCGGAAAAAGAGCCCCCAATTAATATGTTACAACTGAAGTGGGAGGAGTGCACTGTTTTATCTAGTCCCACTTCTCCACAGGTCACAATATACATTTTAAAATTTTCCCACTTACTGATACTGTCAATCATCTACTCTATTTTCCCAGAATAGAACACACTAACCAGGTTTCTTTAACAAACAACAAAATTATCAGTTTATGATAGAACAAGTCTTAACTAGTAATGAAGTAAAGCATAAACAGACAGATTTAACATTTTCAAGTTCCCTTTTTACCTTAGTCCCTCATACTCACACACACATACATACACTGGCTAACCGGAATAAAAAGGGATCGTATAAAAAAATCCAGAGCTCTGTTACAGACATAAAAAAACTTGGGCTGATTACTTGCTTATTTTTGAAGAAAACAGCAGAGATATGTTGTTCCAAAACTGGCATACAGTCTAGACTCCGAGTACATGTAGACAGGTCACTAGGATCTTTTAGAACAGTTATTTTCAGGCTGTGCTGAGAAGTAATTTAGCAGGCTTTCTTCAAAGACAGGAGACGAGATGAATTGACACAGTAGACTTCGCAAGGTCTTTAGAGATGCTGGAAAGCAAGCTGGGTTGTGGTCTTTTCTCCTTTGTTACAAACGTTTTGTTTTGTACTCAGTAGTTAGAATTCTGTGTGTTTTAAAAACTGAGAAAAAGGATTCTTTTTTCAGTGGAAGACACCTGCAAATAGTTGGAATTCCTGCAATGTTTTGAAAGCATGTTTATAATGAAAAATGCACTTTATGGGTGCTTTAAAAGAAAGTTGAACTTGTACAAGGACAGGAAAGCAGACAATTTCAAGGAAACCACAAGGGTTTGGCCTTCCTTGGAGCAGTTATTTTTTGAAGGACAAGAGACACTGGGCCGCATTTCGGAAGCCATTTGCGGCCTGCACGCATGGGGCCCATATCGCCGCGATTCAAAGAACAAAGAACAAAGAACAAAGATAATTACAGCACAGGAACAGGCCCTTCGGCCCTCCAAGCCTGCGCCGATCCAGATCCTCTCTCTAAACATGTCGCCTATTTTCTAAGGTTCTGTATCTCTTTTCTTCCTGCCCATTCATGTATCTGTCTAGATACATCTTAAAAGACTCCATCGTGCCCGCATCTACCACCTCCGCTGGCAATGCGTTCCAGGTGCCCACCACCCTCTGCGTAAAGAACTTTCCACGCATATCCCCCCTAAACTTTTCCCCTTTCACTTTGAACTCGTGTCCTCTAGTAATTGAAACCCCCACTCTGGGAAAAAGCCTCTTGCTATCCACCCTGTCTATACCTCTCATGATTTTGTACACCTCAATCAGGTCCCCCCTCAACCTCCGTCTTTCTAATGAAAATAATCCTAATCTGCTCAACCTCTCTTCATAGCTAGCGCCCTCCATACCAGGCAACATCCTGGTGAACCTCCTCTGCACCCTCTCCAAAGCATCCACATCCTTTTGATAATGTGGCGACCAGAACTGTACGCAGTATTCCAAATGTGGCCGAACTAAAGTCCTATACAACTGTAACATGACCTGCCAACTCTTGTACTCAATGCCCCGTCCGATGAAGGAAAGCATGCCGTATGCCTTCTTGACCACTCTATTTACCTGCGTTGCCACCTTCAGGGAACAGTGGACCTGAACACCCAAATCTCTCTGGACATCAATTTTCCCCAGGACTTTTCCATTTACTGTATAGTTCACTCTTGAATTGGATCTTCCAAAATGCATCACCTCGCATTTTCCCTGATTGAACTCCATCTGCCATTTCTCTGCCCAACTCTCCAATCTATCTATATTCTGCTGTATTCTCTGACAGTCCCCTTCACTATCTGCTACTCCACCAATCTTAGTGTCGTCTGCAAATTTGCTAATCAGTCCACCTATACTTTCCTCCAAATCATTAATGTATATCACAAACAACAGTGGTCCCAGCACGGATCCCTGTGGAACACCACTGGTCACACGTCTCCATTTTGAGAAACTCCCTTCTACTGCTACTCTCTGTCTCCTGTTGCCCAGCCAGTTCTTTATCCATCTAGCTAGTACACCTTGGACCCCAAGCGCCTTCACTTTCTCCATCAGCCTGCCATGGGGAACCTTATCAAACGCCTTACTGAAGTCCATGTATATGACATCGACAGCCCTTCCCTCATCAATCAACTTTGTCACTTCCTCAAAGAATTCTATTAAGTTGGTAAGACATGACCTTCCCTGCACAAAACCATGTTGCCTATCACTGATGAGCCCATTTTCTTCCAAATGGGAATAGATCCTATCCCTCAGTATCTTCTCCAGCAGCTTCCCTACCACTGACGTCAGGCTCACCGGTCTATAATTACCTGGATTATCCCTGCTACCCTTCTTAAACAAGGGGACAACATTAGCAATTCTCCAGTCCTCCGGGACCTCACCCGTGTTTAAGGATGCTGCAAAGATATCTGTTAAGGCCCCAGCTATTTCCTCTCTCGCTTCCCTCAGTAACCTGGGATAGATCCCATCCGGACCTGGGGACTTGTCCACCTTAATGCCCTTTAGAATACCCAACACTTCCTCCCTCCTTATGCCGACTTGACCTAGAGTAATCAAACATCTGTTCCTAACCTCAACATCCGTCATGTCCCTCTCCTCGGTGAATACCGATGCAAAGTACTCGTTTAGAATCTCACCCATTTTCTCTGAGTCCAAGCATAACATTCCTCCTTTGTCCTTTAGTGGGCCAATCCTTTCTCTAGTTACCCTCTTTCTCCTTATATATGAATAAAAGGCTTTGGGATTTTCCTTAACCCTGATTCCAAATGTGGCGGCTCATTAGCATGTCCGGGAAAGCCGCACCCCCCCCCCCCCCACCCCCACCGCCAATAATGTGGAGGGGGCGGGTAAGCCGTCCCCGGCAACGGCGTCCGGTGCCAATGCTTAGGTGCCATTTTTAAAGGGCTTACAGCCCTCAATGAGCATTTAAATTTTAAAGGTACAGTGTCACTTAAGTTTTTAAAATTGAATAAAATAATCTTTCCATATCCGCTCCCATCACCGCCAATGGCATTACACATAATTCCTGCCCTTTTCCCCTACCTGAATACTCACCGTGAAAAATCGACCTTTCCCCCTCCCAAAGTTTGGAACCTTTGTTCTTTACCCCTTCCCATCAATCCCCCCCCCCAATCAATCCAAAGCGTTTTAACCCCGCTCCCCCCTCCCGCACAGAGAAAATCACCTCGTCCCCCCCTCCCCACAAGTGTCACACCTCGTTTCCCCGAACAGGGATTCGAAGACGCGGCATTGCCGGCCGCTGGAATGTAGATAGGCGTGGTGAATAAAGAGGCGACGGGACCATCATTAATTTAGGTAGGTAAATTAATTTAAATATGGAAATTGGGGTCCCATCACTGATTGGTGCGGCGCAGTGGATAATAAATACATTTTGAAATGGAATGATGCAACTCACTGAGCAATTTTAATGAGATATCTATGGAGTACACCACAGCCTTACAATTTAAATTGACAGAAAAACAACTCTTGGACGCTACAGTACTATGTTACAATGTTCACTGCGAAGTGGCTTTGGACTGTGTAGATCAATATTATTTACATGGGTAGCTTATTTCTGTAACCAGATATCTAGAACTTTAACAGTTATAGCTAAAAAGCACCAGTTACTGAAGTAACATTACTATTTCAAACCAGCAAGCTTAGCTCCACTGAGAAATAGAAGAGAAACATTTTTCACTTCCGTTCCAGAGGTATTCCATTGTTCTCAAACCATCCATGTGATTAAAGCAAGCTACAAGCCATGTTTTTTATTTTTGTTAATTGTTTTTTGTGGGAGTTTGGTCCAGACCAATAATAAAAGTATCTTCTTAAGTTTAGTCTCAGACTTTATGTGGGGTGTCTTTCTGCGCAGAGGAGACAACACCTCGACAATCCAGGTCATTTTTGTATCAATGTGCCAAAACTGGGCATCCATTATTTCTGTGTGCCATCAGCAGTAACAATGTACATTGCCACAATCTTTAACCTCACCGCCTGATGCATCCCTTATTCAACAACAAGTTGTATTTATAGAGCACTTTTGATGTAGTAAAACATTGTAGGCTTCTTCACCGGAGTATTATCAAACAGAATATGACACCGAGCCATCCAAGGTAATACTAGACAAATCAAGCAGAAACCAGATGAATTAAGCTTTACAGCAATCTCCCTCTTCAACTCTTTGGAGTCCAGTATGTTGATCCAAGAGACGAGGCTGAGTTTTTGCAAGCATTTTCAGCCAAAAATGCCAATGGACAATGTTACTCTGCTTCCTCCTGAGGTTCCGACCATCATAGATGCCAGTGCCAAGCTAATTTGATTCACTTCACAGGACATTATGAAATAGCTGCATGTACGACACATAACAAAGACTATGAGTCCAGACAGTTTATGACCTGTAGAGCTGAAATAACTGCCCTTGACACCAAGGCAGCATTTGACTGAATGTGCCATCAACAAGCTCCCACCAAAACTGAGGGAGTCAAGTGGAAAACCCTCCAGTGACTGAAGGCACACCTGTCACACAGAAGATGTTTGTGCTTGCACCCTCAGCCCAACCATCTTCAGCTGCTTCAACAATGAACTTCCCCTCTATCTTAAGGTCCGGAATTGAGCTATTTACTGATGATTCCAACGTGTTCAGTGCCATTCATAACTCCTCTGATAATGAAGTAGTCCATGCCAGTCTACAACAGAACTTGGACAATACCCAGGTTTGGGCTGGCAAGTTGCAGGAAATATTAACAAAAAGGGCTTAGCTTCCTGTGCTAACTGGAAATGGAGTTACAGCCATTATTTTCTTCAGCTTTCTCCTCAGGCAGCACCAAACGTTACATTTTCAATGTCTCTTCCCACCTCGTATAGAGACTGAATTGCTTTAACAGCTGGCAGAGCTGTAACAACACAAACCCTCAACTTATACAGTAGAGTTTCCTGTGGAAAGTGAATTAAGCCAGCTGGTGGCCAATTTTTATGTTTATTTTTAAATAAGAGTGTCTCATTAGGCAAACATGGCTAAAGACTTGTCCTCAACAGAATTATATTCTAAATCTAATCATGAGGTATGTGAAGGGATTTAAACTGAAAACACCTGCCCACTCTGATTACTTATGTCCACACAGCTGACAGATGAGAAAAGTGGTTGGCACAATGCCCACGTCAAACACTGATATTTAAACATACATGCTTGACAGGAACAAATTAAGTAATCTTAGAGCTTCTAACAGTATCAGCAGGAAAAAAAACATTTCCACCCGGCAGTGGAAAACAAAGTATTATGTTTGATATTCAGCTCTGGCCAGGTATTTTAATAATAATTAACAATGCACTGATGAATTGACTATATATTTAAAAAAAGTCTCGATTGTCCTATTAACACCTGTATGGTTTGCCAGTGGTATTCTGGTGGGCAGATGGGTGATCTGGGTTAGTGATTGTTTATGCTGCATCTTCACCACCCTAACACACACAGTTTTCTGCAGGTCTTTTCTGGTGGATGCAAGTTACATTCGCGCCACACAAGTGCCAGGCAATGACCATCTCCAACAAGAGAGAATCCAACCATCTCCCCTTGACATTCAATGGCATTATCATCGCTGGATCCCCCACTATCAACATCCTGGGGTTACCATTGATTAGAAACTTAAGTGGACCAGCTACCTAAGTACTGTAGCTACAGTACTTGTCAGAGGCTGGGAATTCTGCAGGGAGTAACTCACCTCCTGACTCCCCAAAGCCTGTCCACCATACAATGCACAAGCCAGCAGTGTGATGGAATATTCTCCACTTGCCTGAATAAGTGTAGCTCCAACAACACTCAAGAAGCTCAACATCATTGAGGAACGGAGTGGCTTGCTTGATGGCACCCCCATCCACCATCTTAAACATTCACTCCCTCCACCACCGACACAGTGGCAGCAGTGTGTACCATCTACAAGATGCACTGCAACAACTTACCAAGGCCCCTTCCAAACCCGTGACCTCTCCCACCCAGGTGTACAAGGGCAGCAGATGCATGGGAACACCACCATCTGCAAGTTTCCCTCCAAGCTACACACCATCCTGACATGGAACTATATTGCCGTTCCTTCACTGTTGCTGGGTCAAAATCCTGGAACGCCCTTCCTAAAAGCACTGTGGGTGTACCTCCACCACAAGGATTGCAGCAGGTCAAGGCGGCGGCTCACCACCATCTTTTCAAGGGCAATTCGGGATGGGCGATAAATGCTGGACTGGCCAGTGGTGCCCACATCCCATGAACGAATAAAAAAAAATGTATGGGTGCGTAAGCAGTTATAGTTCAATGTTGAGGTCAAAAATCCATTCAACGGCTTCAGCTGATGTAGTGTGAATGGTTGTGATGCCACCAGGAATGGATCTCTCAAGGCAAGAGTTCAATACGTGGACAATGGTCTGACTTGGATGGCCACAGTCACAATTTGAATTGGTCTTCATGTTCCAATTGTGGAGCAAGTAGCCACTTCTTCTCTGGCTCATCCTCAAGCAATTGAGGGTTGCCCAGATTTTCATGTGGTCCTCCTGTTTCCAACTTGAAAACCTGCAAACTAATTTGGTCAAGAAGGCAACCGAACCCCAGTCCAAGCAGTAAAAAGCCACTGGAAAATGGATTTTCAAAATATTTGTTATGCTTTTAATATTGTGAACGAGGCAGTAGTTACATTGTTCCAAAGCAATTTTAGTAAGACTGCTAAAGAATGTATGGTGAATGAACAAGACAAAAAGAGGATTAAAGCAAAAATCAAAACTGATGATGAACTTTGAAGAATTAACATCTCAAAGAGCTTCACTGAAAAATTCTTAAGAGATTCTCCACTTACCTTGAAGGCAATAAGCAGCTAGTTCTACACCAGTATCATAAGGACATTTCAATCTGCAAAAATGTTAATTATACAATGAGTTATAGTACAATTTGGAATTCATCATGTAGGTGAATTACACCACAGATTGCTCACTTGTTCCAAGGACAAACTATATTGAAGATTTTCTCCAATCAACACATTTCCACACTGAAAAATGTCAGCAGACATGCCAAAATATTCACTTATTTAGTTTAGTAGAATTAAATGCACTCAGATCTTTTGATATACTTTTTCTTGCAACAATCATTACAAAATGGCTAGCTAGATCCAAAATGTACAGGAATCAGACAAACAGGTTGTTACGTATTTTTGGAAGACCCACATCTTGTGCAAAAAGTTCTGTATGAAAGACATAGTTGCCTAACATCAACTTACTTGCCACAAAGAATATCTTGTCTAAGTTGCAACACAAAGAGATATCTGCAAAACAATATAGTACCAGTTAAAAGAGGTGATTCATTTTTGTACAAACTTTAACACAACTATGGCTCTAAGGAAATACTTGCAATCTCTTGCATAAGAGAGTTGCGGCATAGATATATCTAAGTGAGTTAGACTTTAAAACAAAAACTAAAGAGAAAATTATGTAAGTGACACCAAATGTTTACAGGTTCAACCCGAGAGCATATTAATTTAGATGTAAAACAAATGGTAGAAATATGAAATACAAACAGAAAATGCTGAAAACACCAGGTCTGACTTTACTGACTGACCTGCTGTGCATTCCTAGAAATTTATATCATTATTGTAGATTATATCAACCAGTGCATTAGAATATAATAGATACGTGGGAGTAATTACAAGGCAGAATGTAACCAAGGGATTCAAATGATGAAATACATTGCAATAATAAAGCTCAAACAATTTATAGCCTGTCTAAATGTAAAGGTGAGGTTGGAGACTCCAAATCACCTTAAAGGTCATTTTGATTTAAAAAGCAAACTATGATCTTTAAGAGATAACTTTATTGAGTTTGGGGTCTTTTTTGCTGACTGACAACCAGCATGTTCTGTTTCATTAAATGGAGGCAATGCCCAAACCCAAAAGATGGGGACCATATAACTGCGAGAGTACAGAAAAGGCTAGACATCAGGAATAAAAATCATAGTACAAGTACATAAATGTAACTTTCACAATCATATATATTGGAAAAAACATAGATGCTAGAATGTTGAAGGTAGTTTTTATTTCCAGTTATTTATATCAGTACTATAATATATGGAATATTCAAACATACATAGCTGCAGTACACAAGAATTACTAATGCCCCAGTGTGAAACTAGTTTTTCTCCTCCAATTTTCTCCCTTCATTCCTCCTCCCCTGGCAGTGGTGAGTTATGATTTTTGTTGGCTGACTCCGCACCTGCCACCCTGTACCTCACCTATATGCTTATTTCTCATGCATAAGCCTGGATCAAATTATTGCTTTCCAATTTGCCATCAGCAGAGTCAGATTCTCTTTTCGTCTCATGTCAAAAGAAGCACATCAACCACAGAAATTGGGTGGAGCAGCAGTAGCTGACCTCTCCCTTCCATAGCTTGGTGATACTGGGACTAACTCCCCAAAATCAGCCAACTCAGCAAAGACCAAGGTTTGAACATCAGACATCCTTGATCTTTAGCCTCAGGGTCACCAAGCAACTTAGATTGCCTTAATCAAATATGCTTTACAAGAGATGTGGTTTCCACCAGGAAGCAGGGGAAACCTTGAGTAGATGACCAAATGTAAAATGGACAGTTAAGTATAGAGAAGACTTTTGAAGGTAAGAGAAAAATAGCAGGGATACTAGATTTAGGTAAAGAATTAAAGTGCAGGAGCATACTAGCGAAAGACCGTGTTATAGATAGTGGAGTGAAGGGAGTAGGGAAGAGTGGGAAACATCTAGAGTTACAGGAGTGCATAGAGTTGCAGGATTAAAGCGTGTGTGCAGAAACATAGCACTGACTAAGATTGTGCAGGTAAGACTGAAGGACCATAAAAGGAACTGAAGATGATGACTGGAAATTTAAGATTAATTGCATTAGGGGACAGGGAGCTTGCAGGGTCAATGAATACAAGGAACGTGTGGGATTTTATGCAGAGTGGGATGCAAGTCAGAGAGAGGTTTGCATGAGTTGGAGTTTGTGAAGGGTAGAGTTAAAGAGGCTGGCATTGAAAAAAAAATCCAGCCTTGAGAGGACAAGACATGGATCAGGACTTCAGTAGTAGTGGCGTGAGGTAAGGACATAGACAAGTAATGTTCCTAAGTAGATATTAATGATCTTAGCAATGAACCACATATGGATTTGAAGCCCAGATAAAGGCTGAACAGAATATCAAGGCTGCAAATCTTTGGGTTCAATCTGAGTAAGTGAGGGAATTGTAATTGACATTTGAAGCACAAAGTTTCGAATGATATCCAAACAAAACTTTTGCCATAGTGAGGTGAAGAAATTCTTGCTTTATCCAGAACCTGATGTAAAAGAAACAGTCTGACGCCACACAGTGGACCCATGCCCAATTATCGGGGAAGTCCACAATAGAACTTGGAAAATATTACTGAATAGACTTTGTATATGTTCACATATTAACATAATCTTGATTTTGAGCTCTGTGGTCAGCATCATTCTGGTTTACTGAATAACTGACTGAACATTTTCCATTTAATATTTTACTCCATGTAAAATGGCTTGACGTACAAATGATTGGGATTTGAAAACAAAAGTCCATGCAGTTCTATTTTTTGTTCAAAATGTTAAGTGTATATTGTGTATATTGTGGAAAAAGTACAATTAAATGATCAATACTGTTAAAATCATACTCAGAATTTTCCATAACACTGATAAATTAGTAGTAACATTTATCAGAATACTTCTCACTAAAACAAAGTCTGATCAGGAAAGGGTGATCAATACATGCATTCAACTTATTCTTTCAACAATAACTTATGTTTATGTAACACCTTTAATGTAATAAAACGTTCCAAGGTGCTTCACAAGAGTATTAGGAAGCAAAATTGGACACTGAGCCATGTAAGCAGATATTAGAGTAATTGGCCAAAAGTTCGGTCAAAGAAGTAGGTTTCAAGGAGCATCTTAAAGGAAGAAAGAGAGGTAGAGAGATGGAGAGGTATAGGATGGAATTCCAGAGCTTCAAGCTTTGGCAGCTGAAGGCACGGCCACCAATGATGAAGCAATTAAAATTAGGGATGTTCAAGAGGCCAGAATTAGCTGAGCGCAGATATCTCAGAGTTGTGGGGCTGGAGGAGATTACAGAGAAAGGAAGGGGTGAGGCCATGGAGGTACCTGAAAACAAGAATGAGAATTTGAAAATCAAAGTGTTGCTTAACCAGGTGCCAATGTGCGTCAGTAAGCACAGGGGTGAGATGGGTGAATGGGACTTGGTGCAATTTAGGACATGGGCAACATATCAGACTGTCCAGCTCTTCTTCTGTGGTCTGCATAAAACTTTGCAGCACTCTTTTCTTAGTATCATGATCTCAAATCTCCAGATCAACTCTAATGTCCCTCAGCTCTGGTACCTTGGTGCGTATTTTGCATCCAAAACACAACTCAGCTGGGCTCTTTCCTGTCGTAGTCTTTGTAGCTGCTCTATACATGGCCACATATGACAACAACACCTCATTCCAGTCTTTACTCTCAGCCTGAGCAATCCTCATCCGTTTCTCTAAGGATTGGTTTTGTCTTTCCACTTCGCCATTTGCCTGTGGCCATTTAGGTGTTACTCTATGATGGTGAATGCCTGTGACTTGCATGTAATCTGCAAAGGTCTGTGAAATGAATTGTGGCCCATTGTCTGAATACAAAGTGATTGGTAGACCATGCCTTGCAAATATTTCAGTCAATGCAAACACTGTTTTCTCTGCCATTGTAGACTTCATTACCCACATACTCATAATAACACCTGTAATAGTCAATCACCACTAGTATGAATTTTCCTAATGGAAATGGACCGATGAAGTTAACTACTACATCCTCCCATGATCCAGCCAGTAACAGTGTACTGCGTACTGGTTCTGGTGGATTGGGTCTAATGACAAGTTGACATCCAAGACATGTTTTGACAAACTGTTCCACATCTTTCTCCATCCCTGGCCACCATACATTGGCTACCAGACTTTGGCTCGTAAGTTTTGCTTAATATCACTACTCCCAAGTGACCCAGCATCACCAGTCTAGGCCTAAGCTTTTGTGGCACTAGAAGTCTGTTAGCTCTGAGAATACACTTCACAATTGTGCACTGTTCATCTCATATAATAATAATAATAACAATTCTCACAATTTCAAGCTTGGATTCTCTGATGTCATTCAATTCTGGATTTTGTGTGACTCTCTTTCAATCACTCTCATTGTGATTGCTCTGTGTAGCATGAACTACCACAAACCGTATGAATGATTCAGCTTCCTTCTCTAGTGAAGGTCTGTGTGTTTGATCCTCCCTCAGTAGTCATGACAGCAAGTCAGCAATGTTCATCTTTCCAGCAATATGAACCACATTATACTTGTACTGCTGGAGTCTCAAAACCCATCTTTCAATTCTGGCATATGGCTTGGATCTGGGAGAATGAATCATCTGTATTGGCTTGTGATCTGTCATTAATTCAATCTCTATGCCAAGCAAGTATGGATGGAATCATTCACATGCCCACACCAATCCTAGGGCCTCTTTCTCCTCTCCACATCTGTCAGAGATCTGCTTGCAATAATGCTCGGGCCCTCAGCATGCATTTGCACCAGTACTGCTCCTTATCCTACTGGACTAACATCTATCATGACTTTCGTTGGTGCTTTTGGATCACAGTATACCAGCTTTCGAGCACTTGTCAAGCTGTCTTTCAAAGCTTTGAATGCTGCTTTCTGTTCTTCATCAAATCTGAACTGTCCATTCTTTCTGGTTAACTTCCTCAATGAATCAACCAGGGTAACGAAGTTTGGGATCTCCCTCGCACAATAGCTCACAAGTTGCAGAAAACGTCACACTTCGCTTACATTCTGTGATTCATGTGCCTCTGCTATCGCTTCTATCTTGTCTTTGGCAAGATTAATTCCACTGCTTGTGAGTTTATGGCCTATGAACTTTAGCTCTGTCATGCCCAGCAAGCACTCGTCTGCATTTACCATAAGTCCCGCTGACTGCAATCTAGCCAATACTAATCTCAGTCTTTCATAATGTTCCTCTCTATTGGCACTATGAATAATGATGTCATCTAAGATATTGGCTGTTCCTAGGATTATGGATTTCTTATGGATTTCATGTTGGTAAATCTCTGGCGTCGCATTGATGCCAAATAGCAATCTCGTGTATCGGTAAAGTCCACAATGAGTGGCAAAAGTTGTCACCTTCCTTGAATAAGGATGAAGCTCAAGCTGGTGGTATCCCCAATTTAAGTCTAACTTGGAGAATATCTTGCTTGTTGACAACTTTGGAAAGATTTCATCCACAGTGGGAATTGGGTGACGTTCTCTCACGACCGCTTCACTTACCTGTCGCATATCAACACAGAGTCTGATGTCACCATTTGGTTTAGGCACTACCACAACAGGGCTCACTCACGCCGTGGTCCTTCAACTGGCTCTATGATGTCTTGGTCAACCAGTTCCTTGATCTTTGCCTCAACTTCCCTCTCAGACCAAAAAGTGTCCTATATACAGGCTGAGCTACAAGCTTCACATGCTCGTCAATCGTTATTCTCAGTTGGCAGTTGTGCAACTTCCCAATTCCTTGAAACACTAGTCTATACTTCTCTCAAAGCTCCACATAGAATTTGACAGAATTCACTTTCAATCCAATGTGTAGCACCCCAAGGCTTGGCCAGTTTCTCTACTCAGAAGAGGCTCATCATCCTCCTCAATCACTACAAATTCAGTCTCCACACTCTGATCTTCAACTCTTACACTCGCAGTGAAGCATCCAACAGTTTGAAGTGAGGTTTTAGATCTGTAAGAGTGAAGCTTTTTGACACATTTTTGCGATGTGCACTTGATTCATTTTGTCTTCATATCCTCCCACAGTGCTCTGCTGATGACATTACTGTCACTGCCTGAATCTACAATAATGCTCACTTCAACATCAACGATCATTGGAACTTTCTCATGGTTGATTTCATTGACAGAAAGCATGTATCCATGATTATTATTCATGTCCTCACTCACTGCATCTTCTTCAACTCGTCTCACAGTTGTACTACTTTCATCTCTCTTTCCTTTACATGGTTTGTCAGGCTTCCCACTCTGTTCGGCTTTGCTTCTCCACTTCTTAGCAAAATGGTCGTTGGTCCTAGATTTTCTGCACATCTTTCCCTTGGCAGGGCACTCTTCCATAGTGCCCCAAGTTGCCACATCTGAAACACTCTCTCTCAGACTTTTGCTGCTTACATTTACGTGCACCTGGATTTTGTTGTGTTACTCGATTAACCTCAGATTTTGTCACGCCAATGGCGGAAATGGGACTAAGCTTCATGCTCTGAACTTGTCCATCCACTGCTTCCAATGCAGCCACTATTTTCAAAGTGTCATCCAATGTTAAGTCACCTCCTCTTTCCAGCAGCCTGTGTCTCAAATTATCCGACTTGCAATATTGAACCAGCTGATCGATTATCTGGTTATTCAATTCCGTTGCAACATAACTGCATCCATCCGATGATGCCTGCCTCAAACGAGTCACAAATTGGGCAACTGTTTCCCCTTCTTTCTGTCTCATTTGACTGAAAACATACCTTTGGAATGCGGCATTTGGCGTCACCACATAATTCCTTCAAAGCTTTCATTGCATGTTCATAATCCGCCTTTTATCCTGTGTCAAGCAATGTCTTGAAAGTTCTCCCTCACCGACGCACCTGCATTGAACAGTAATAAGGCCCATTGCTGTGCTTTCTGCACCTCCATTGCCCCGTCCAAAAATAAACCGCAACTGTCAGCATACACTTCAAACTCCTCCAGTCACGCTTTCCATTTCACACTGACGGAACTAGCATCACCCGTCGGATCAAACGGCTCAATTTTCCAGATTGCAGACAGCAGCTCCATAAAATGCCATGACACAATCCTAAATATCTCCAAATTTACCTTGTTGCCAATTTCACATCTCAGGCTGAAATGAGTCACACTTGAAATCACAGCTTTAACTTTAATAAAAATTTAACAAGTGTTTTATTAAAGATCATAAGATCATAAGAACTAGGAGCAGGAGTAGGCCGTCCGGCCCCTCGAGCCTGCTCCGCCATTCAATAAGATCATGGCTGATCTTTTCGTGGACTCAGATCCACTTACCCGCGCTCTCACCATATCCCTTAATGCCTTTATTGTTTTTAAAGATATCTACCTTAGCTTTAAAGACGTTTACTGAAGAAGCGTCAACTACTTCACTGGGCAAGGAATTCCATAGATTAACAACCCTCTGGGTGAAGAAGTTCCTTCTTAATTCAGTCCTAAATCTGCTCCCTCTAATCTTGAGGCTATGCCCTCTTGTCCTAGCTTCACCTGCCAGTGGAAACATCCTCTCTACTTGTATCTTATCTATTCCCTTCATAATTTTATATGTTTCTATAAGATCCCCCCTCATTCTTCTGAATTCCAATGAATATAATCCCAATCTACTCAGTCTCTCCTCATAAGCCAACCCCCTCAACTCCGGAATCAACCTAGTGAACCTCCTCTGCACCCTCTCCAGTGCCAGTACATCCTTTCTCAAGTAAGGAGACCAAAACTGCACACAGTACTCCAGGTGCGGCCTCACCAGTACCTTATACAACTGCAATATAACCTCTCTGCTTTTAAACTCAATCCCTTTAGCAATGAAGGACAAAATTCCATTTGCCTTCCTAATTACTTGCTGTACCTGCAGACCAACCTTCTGCAATTCATGCACAAGGACACCCAGGTCCCTCTGCATAGCAGCATGCTGCAACTTTTTACCATTTAAGTAATAATCCTTTTTACTGTTACTCCTACCGAAATGAATGACTTCACATTTATTAACATTGTATTCCATCTGCCAGTCCTTTGCCCACTCACTCAATGTATCTATGTTCCTCTGCAAAGTTTCACAGTCATCTGCACACTTTGCTGTGCCACTCATCTTAGTGTCATCTGCTAACTTTGACACCCTACACGTGGTCCCCAACTCCAAATCATCTATATAAATTGTAAATAATTGCCGTCCCAACACCGATCCCTGAGGCACACCACTAGTGACTGATTGCCAACCAGAATAGCACTCACTTATCCCCACTCTCTGCTTCCTGTTAGTCAACCAATCCTCTATCCATGTTAATACTTTACCCCTAACGCCATGCATCCTTATCTTATGCAGCAGCCTCTTGTGCAGCACCTTGTCGAAGGCCTTTTGGAAATCTAGGTACACCACATCCACTGGGTCCCCATTGTCCACCTTGCTCGTAATGTCATCATAGAATTCCAAAAGATTTGTCAAGCATGACCTGCCCTTCATGAACCCATGCTGCGTCTGCCCAATGGGACAATTTCTATCGAGATGCCCTGCTATTTCTTCCTTGATAATAGACTCAAGCATCTTCCCCACTACAGAGGTTAAGCTAACCGGTCTATAATTCCCCATCTTTTGTCTACCTCCCTTTTTAAACAGTGGCGTCATATCTGCTGTTTTCCAATCTGCTGGGACTACCCCAGAGTCCAGCAAATTTTGGAAAATTACCGCCAGTGCACCTGCTATTTCTCCCGCCATCTCTTTTAGTACCCTGGGATGCATTCCATCAGGGCCAGGAGACGTATCAATCCTTAGCTCCATTAGCTTGCCCAACACTACCTCTTCCGTAATAATGATCGTTTCCAGGTCCTCACCTACGTTCGTCTCTTTGTCAATTACTGGCATGTTATTAATGTCCTCCACTGTGAAGACCGATACAAAATACCTGTTCAATGCCTCGGCCATTTCATCATATCCCATAACTAAATTCCCCTTCTCATCCTCTAAAGGACCAACATTTATTATAGCCACTCTTTTTCGTTTTATATATTTATAGAAACTTTTGCTATCTGTCTTTATATTCTGTGCTAGTTTTTTCTCATGTTCTATCTTACTTCTATCAGACTTCTGTAGAGCTCTGTTCACTGTTCTCACTACAGCAGCATAAGCTTATCTGACCTTACAACAACCCCATGTCAGGTGTTTTCTCCAAAGCACAAAGCTACTTTCAGTTTCCCTTCCAAGTACCATACCTTCTCTAATTCTCAAGCCCACACATTTATAATAACAGACAGCAAAATTTTGGATGACTTCACATTTACGAAGGGTAGAATGTGGGAGGCCGGCCAAGGCTGCATTGGAAGATTTAGGTCTAGAGGTAACAAAGGGATGTTTGAGGGTTTTGTCAGCAGATGAGTTGAGGCAGGTGCAGGAATTGGGCAATGTTACAGAGGTGGAAATAGGTGATCTTAGTAATATGTAGTCAGAAGGTCACTTTGGGACTAAATGTGGCACCAAGGTTGCGAACAGTCTAGTGTAGCCTCAGACAGCTGCCAGGAAGAGGGATGGTGTGGGTAGCCATGGAAGAGAATTTGTAATGGGGACCAAAGACAATGGCTTCAGTCTTCCCAATGCTTAGTTGGAGGAAATTTCTGCTCATCCAGTACTGGATGTCAGTCAAGCAGTCTGATAATTTAGCAACAGTGGAGAAGTCAAGAGAGGTGGTGGTGAGGCAGAGCTGAGCATCACCAGCATTCATCTGAAAACTGATGCTGTGTTTTTGGATGATATTACCAAGGGGTAATGTGTAGATGAGTAATAGAAGGGGGCTAAGGGTAGATCTTTGGGGGATACCAGAGGTAACAGCATGGGAGCGGGAAGAGAAGCCACTGCAAGTGATATTCTGGCTATGATTAAATAGGGAAGAATGGCACTATGTGAGTGCAGTCCCACCCAGTTGTAAAACACTGGAGGGACAGTGGAGGAGGATGGTGTAGTCAACCATGTCAAATGCTGCAGACAGGTTGAGCGGATGAGGAGGGATAGTTGACTTTTGTCACAGTCACATAGAACATCATTTGTGATTTTGATAAGAACAGTTTTGGTACTATGGCAGGGGCAGAAACCTGATGGGAGGGATTGAAACATGGAGTTCCAGGAAAGATAAGCAGGAATTTGGGAGGTGACAACACATTCAAAGACTTTGGAGAGGAAAGGGAGGTTGGAGATGGGATGGTAGTCTGCAAGGACGGTGGGGTGAAGGGTTAGTTTTTTAAGGAGGCAGTGATGATGGCAGATTTAAAGGACAACGGGACAAGACCTGAAGAGCGAGAACCATTAACAACATCAGCTAGCATGTGGACCAGGAATGGAAGTTGCGTAGTCAGCAATTTAGTGAAAATAGGGTCGAGGGAGCAGGAGGTGGGTCTCATGGGTAAGATGAGCTTGGAGAGGACAGAAGTAGAGATAGGAGAGATACTGGAGTAAAATGCGAGTTCAAGGCTAGGGCAGTGGAGAACTTTAGAGAAAGTTTGGCCCAGTGGGCTAGAGGAAGAGGGGGAAGCAGCAGAGGAGCTGATCAAATGGTCTCAATCTTAGAGACAAAGAAGTCCATGAGTTCCTCACGGTTATTGTTGGAGGTGAGGGTGGAGGAGACAGGGGAAAGGGGATTAAGAAGACAGTTGGCAGTAAAGAAAAGAAGTGGAGGGTTAACTTTGCATTCAGGAGGATAAGAGTGCAATGAATGCAGAGGAGAGAGAGCATGATGAGTTGTGGTGGAGGTTGAAATTGCCAGGGCTGAGAAATCATTGGGTGCAGAGGCTGAGGGAGGAAACTAGTGAAAATATCTTAGTGAGAAAATTTTTTATCACTGTTGGGTGAGCGGCAGAGAACGAGGATTTTAAATGAGACAGTTTAAACATCGTGAGGCTTGCAATCCAAAGGACTAAAATTCCATTAAAACTATGGACAGAAATAGGATTACTTTAAAAACTTGCACTGTTTTATAAGTTATAGGTCAGGTTGGGCAAAGTCACCTCGCAAGGAGACCAAATAGGTTTCCCTGAAATTTGGTTCTCAATTTCATAACTGGCCCTGACTGACCAATCACCAAACTGCCACGGGTCTTAACAGTGTTTGGAGATGTCTTAATCCAGTGAAAGACCCATAATACTAGTCATCACCATTGGCAGTCTGATTCACGGGTCCTTAACACAGCTGGTGTAGAAAATGGTAATATCACACTGGCATTCTTGGCTTGGGTAAATGCATATTGTGGAGGCAGAGTAGACAGAGATGTAATGTGCACCTGTTTAGTATTATAGCTGACCTGAACGTGTCTGACACTAAGTGCCAAACGTGTCAAGCATATTAGCTCCCAAAAGATACTCCACCATTTATGATAACCAAAACAGAAAAATTGAAAAGTACTTTGAAATCAATTGTTTGGAACAGACTTATTTATATAAAAGTTGCGTGTCCACCACATTGCTGATTGTCAAAAGGATTTAAAAAAAGCAAGGCTGTCATTCCATGCTGGCTTCTTACGAAAGTATAGTTTCCAAGTACCTGCCAATTTGTAAACTTCCCTCAACAACAGTAATATCCTCTAACTGATCTCAGGATGTGTCGAAGGCAATTAGACTTGGAGATCTTAAGGGGACAAGCTAGAGTGTTGCACCTTAACAGGTATCAATGTTCTTAGAGAAAAGCAAAAACAAATCTCTCTCTCTTCTTGAAACTAATGGTCTTGTTTTTTTTTGTCCTGTTCTCTTACTCGTGTTGCTTTTCCTCTTTCTGTATGCCTCTTAATCAATTTTATTAGAGAATTTCACATCTATTTGTCTCCCTTTTGCTTGTTCTGTGTACTTCTCTCATTTTTAGCAAGATGTTATCCAACATGCAGCATCAAAAGTAAGTGTCCAGATTGGGGTCTTGGGGGCAACAGGAGGGAGAGGGATGAGATTATCCAGAAGTTGCTGGAAAATGTGCAGATCAGAAAGTGGTAGGAGGAATTGCAAAGGGGGAAGGGTTGAGAAAAGATGTACTGGCGGGGTGTGGGGGGGGGGGGGGGGGAAGGGGAGGCAAGAAAGCTGGGGATGGCACTTATGAGGCAACATGTGGAGATAACTCTGAGTCTCATGGGTTTAGTTTAGTTTAGAGATACAGCACTGAAACAGGCCCTTCGGCCCACCGAGTCTGTGCCGACCATCAACCACCCATTTATACTAATCCTACACTAATCCCATATTCCTACCACATCCCGACCTGTCCCTATATTTCCTTACCACCTACCTATACTAGTGGCAATTTATAATGGCCAATTTACCTACCAACCTGCAAGTCTTTTGGCTTGTGGGAGGAAACCGGAGCACCCGGAGAAAACCCACGCAGACACAGGGAGAACTTGCAAACTCCACACAGGCAGTACCCAGAATTGAACCCGGGGCGCTGGAGCTGTGAGGCTGCACTGCATACCACTGCGCCACTGTGCCGCACAAAGGGTGATGGGAATCTATGAGACCCTGTATTTGGGACTTGGGAACACTCAGACATTGGATTGTGGGAGACGTTTAAGATATGGGGTCTGTGACCACCCTACTGGGGCAAGAGCTTGGGCCACTCGGATATAAAGATATCTGAGAATTCCAGGAGTAGGGATTAAATATTAGATGATTCAGTTGCACAGAGCCTTCGTCAGACCCCAAAGCTTTCATTTTTGGGCACTACATCTCATATTAGTCTTGAAAGAGGTACAGCATAAATTCACCAGAATGAGACCAGGGCTTAAATTCTGAGGAAACTTCACCTGGAAGGGGTCGTCGACAGTGCTATCATGCGGCACTTGCTCAGCAAGAACCTGCTCAGTAACGCTCAGTTTGGGTTCCGCCATGGCCATTCAGCTCCTGACCTCATTACAGCCTTGGTCCAAACGTGGACAAAAGAGTTGAATTCAAGAGCTGAAATGAGAGTGACTGCCCTTGACATCAAGGCAGCATTGAACAGAGTATGGCATCAAGGAGCCCTAGCAAAACTGGAGTCAATGGGAATTAGGTGGAAAGCTCTCCGCTGGTTGGAGAGCTAGCACAAAGGAAGATGATTGTGGTTGTTGGAGGTCAATCATCTGAGCTCCAGGACATCACTGCAGGAGTTCCTCAGGGTAGTGTCCTATGCCAACCATCTTCAGCTGCTTCATCAATGACCTTCCTTCCATCATGAGGTCAGAAGTGGGGATCTTCGCTGATGATTGCACAATGTTCAGTACCATTCGCAACTCCTCAGATAATGAAGCAGCCCATGTCCATATGCAGCAAGACCTGGACAACATCCAGGCTTGGGATAAGTGGCAAGTAACATTTACGCCACACAAGTGCCGGGCAATGACCATCTCAAACAAGAGACAATGTAACCATCGCCCATTGATGTTCAATGGCATTACCATCGCTGAATCTCCCACCACCAACATCCTGGGGGTCACCACTGACCAGAAACTGAACTGGACCAGCCACATCAATGCTATGCCTACAAGAGCAGGTCAGAGGCTGGGAATTCTGTGGTGAGTAACTCACCTCCTGACTCCCCAATGCCTGTCCACCATCTACAAGGCACAAGTCAGGAATGTGATGGAATATTCCCCACTTGCTCGGATAAGTGCAGCTCCAACAACACTCAAGAAGCTCGACACCATCCAGGCCAAAGCAGCCCGCTTGATTGGCACCCATCCACCACCTTCAACATTCACTCCTCCACCACCGATGCCCAGTGGCAGCAGTGTGTACCATCTACAAGATGCACTGCAGCAACTCACCAAGGCTCCTTCGACAGCACCTTCCAAACCCATGACTTCTACCACCTAGAATGACAAGAGCAGCATATGCACGGGAACACCACCAACTGCAAGTTTCCCTCCAAGTCACACAACATTCTGACTTGGAACTATATCACCGTTCCTTCACTGTTGCTGGGTCAAAATCCAGGAACTCCCTTCCTAACAGCACTGTGGGTGTATCTACACCTCAAGGACTGCAGCGGTTCAAGAAAGCAACTCGCCACCACCTTCTCGAGGACAATTAGGGATGGGCGATAAATGCTGGCCTAGCCAGCAATGCCCACATCCCCCGAACGAATAAAAAAAATTGACCTGCATTCCCCTGAGTTTACTAGGTTGAGGGATGATCTAATTGAGGTCTTTAAAATAATAGTGATTCATTTGGGTAGAGACGGTAAAACTGTTTGGTGGGGAAATCCAGAAAAAGGAGGCATAATCTTAAAATTAGAGCTAGGACATTTAGCAGTGAATTCGGGAAGCACTTTTTCACAGAAAGGGTAGTGGAAATGTGAAACTTGTTACCCGAGGAGATTGTGGATGCATAAATTTTCAAGACTGAAATCAATAGATTTTTGTTTGGTAAGGGTATGAAGGGATATGGAACAAAGGTGGGTAAATGGGGTTGAGGTACAGATCTGTGATCATCTGATCGAATGGCTTAACAGTCTTGAGCAGCTGAATGGCCTACTCCTGTTTCTGTGTTAGGGTGGCAATACCCAACATATTCCAAAAGAGGAAATGGATATAAAATGTTATTCTGAACCCTTATTGCTTAGTCAGCACATTTGATAAGTAGGTGATTAAGGCTATGGCAGGTGTGCCACGCCAGTAGGAGAAACAGCACTTGCTCTGTGTACAGAGTGATAATGCAAATGTGGAAAGGGGGAGGCAAATTGAGAAAGGATGGCAGGTCAGAAAGGAGCACTAAAATATCAGTATGTATTGAGCAACTCAGGGGTACAAGCTTTGGCAATGGAGATAAAGGCAACTGAGCTATCCTCCCTGCAAGAAAAAGTTATGATTATGAGTACATTTCATGATTTTAAAAAATTTATGATTATTAGGTGACAATTTGATTCGCAGAGGTGGGCGGGGAACCAACATGGCTGGTTAAAGGATCTTGAAATTTCTTTTCAGGGATTTGGTTGGTTGTTTTGGGAATTGTTTAATGGCTATAATTGTTTTACAGATATTGATTTGGGCTGTTTTTTTGGTGAATGTGAGATTCAAGTTATTTAGAGATCCATTCTATAATGTGTTTTTATGAGTGAAAACAAAAGCCATGTTACACCTCAGATGTTTTCCCATTACTGGGAATGCAGTGAACACTGTCAATGATATTAGAATACTAAATAAAGGAGATATTACAGTCAGAAAGATTGTGGTTTTCTACTACAGTCAAAAAAAAATACATTAAAACATGGAGCAGAGGTGTTCAGAATCCAACAAAAAAAACTATGTTCAATTTTCATGGGGCCAGGAGTGGGGAGGCAGTGTTGTGGCAGAGAAGTTGAGTGAGATTGAGAGAAAGCACAGAGTCACATGAGAAAGACAGACAAGAAGAAAACGCAAGAGGAGGAGGCAGGGAATGAGAGAAAAAGACAATGATAGTGAGATGGAGAGAGTAGACAAAGTGGCAGATGGAGAAACATAAACAGAGACCGAGAGAGAGAGAGAACACAGGAGAATCGGGGAGTGTAAGAGAAAGTGCAGTAAAGGGCAGGAGGAACTGCAGGCAGGAGCCAAGGGAGAGAAACCAAGAGAGAGAGAAGGAAAGAGCATGAGTCCAACACAGAGCAACAGATGCAGAAAAAGAGAGAAAGAGAGACAGACAGACAGAGACAGAGAGAGAAAGAGAGACAGAGAGAGAAAGAGACAGAGAGAGAGAAAGAGACAGAGAGAGAGACAGAGAGAGAGACAGAGAGAGAGAGAGAAAGAGACAGAGAGAGAGACAGAGAGAGAAAGAGAGAAAGAGAAAGAGAGAAAGAGAGAGAGACAGAGAGAGAGAGAGAGAGAGACAGAGAGATAGAGATAGAGAGAGATAGACAGAGAGAGAGATAGACAGAGAGAGAGAGGGAGAGAGACGGAGGGTGTGTGTGTGTCTGAATTTTTAGATAAATATGCTTCATTTTAGTATTAAAAGATAACAGATACTGAGGTGGAAAATATTGTTCCTGGATCTATTTTCAGCCAGAAATTAAAATCTCAGTCTATTTGTAACATAATATGGGTATGGTAGCCTAGTGGTTATGGAATTGAGCTAGCAATCTAGTTCAAATCCCACCACGGTAAATTGGTTAACTAAATTCGTTAAATCTAGTAATTTGTGAGCTGGCCCCAGAAAAAGTAACTGTGAAAGCTGCTGGAATGTGGTTAAAATCCAACAGGCTCACTAATTAGACTCAAGCAAAGGAACCTGCCACTCCTGCCCTGACTCCAGTCTCTCACTACATGGTTGACTATTAATGCCCTCAGGGCCACTATGGATGGGAAATAAATGCAGCCTTGCCAGCATTGCTCATGTCCCCAGAACAAATATATTATTTAAGAAAATGGTAACATTTACAGTTACTTGTTGCAATTAGCATTTCTACATCACATATTCCTACCTTGTAAACTCTTCACGAAGATTGTTTGGTTCAGATGAATAGAATTTTATTCTGAAGTGTAAGCAGTAAGGAGGTCCAACTGGGAAAAAGATTTATATGTTAATTATTTCCTATATGAGACAATTATTTTAAGTCAGGTTTAACAAACATGGCATTGCAAAATGATTTATTATGTAAAAATACAGAATTTATATTCTAAGAGAAAGCATCAAGATCAATGCAAGAATTAACAGTGTTTTGAAGCCCACCTGCTACAAGTGAATCATGTGTACTCACTTTTCACTTGTTTCTTGATGGGTTTTGTACAGTCTAACCAGTGCTGTTTAAATAAAAAGACAAGTTATTATGGACACCATAAATACACGTCAGTATATGCGCAGTTCTTTTAAAATAGTTTTAACTTTCTCCTAAATTAGGATCAGAAACAAAAATTCCTTCACTAAGACTAGGGTTAATGATAAACTCTATGAAGGGAAACTATATATCTTCATGTACTGGCAGACATACTGAGCAGGTTTCCTAAGGGGAGGTGAGCTATATTATGAGATCACTGACCACAAGATGGGGATTTTTTCTGAAATAAGGCTTCAGCCAAGTATCGAACATTTGTATTAAATAGCAATTTTGAAAACAGGGATATACTCTTTAAGCAAATTTATTGATTTAAAATTCCCATGAGGTGCAATTCTTTTTAAAACTGTTCTAGGAGGGACATTGTGAACTGTGTCTACAATAGCCTTACCAACCTCTAATCAATACACTACAATCTGAAATGTCTCTTACACAGATTGATTAGCATCTTCAATCTCTTTAAAATCGATTTGGGAAATCTTGCCCCAATGTTTCATATGCTTGTCCCAAGGTGGGGGGAACGGGGCGCAGTGGAGAATCTTGAGAGCCTTTTATGTTAACTTTCAGCCAGGCAGGATTTGGAAGCTCATTCTGAATGCCCTATCCTGGTGTGCATATTAGGTCTTTTCAATATTGCATTATTAGTAGCCAGAGTACTATTATTTGTTCTTCAAAGATGGTTTTCCAAGATAACATTGTTTCAGAGCTCACTGTGCTAACACCTACTACCCTTCCCAGCTTAACATTAATTTCAGGATGAGTTCCAAATAGTAGTTTTGCACCTTAGATTTGTTAGCGGTATCTGTTATAGATGTGATAAACAGTGTAGGAAGAAGTAAGAACTGTTCAACTGGATACTGCTGTTATAGTGATAAAAGCAGTTAGTAACATATTACAACCTGTAAATGATGACTAAACTTTCTTACACTACAGTAGTTTTTCTAATTACTGCACAATTTGCATTCACAATCTATAAACTAATATGGATAGTTCATCTTTAAATGTACCCTGTTAAAAGACACAAAGCAGTCTCACGAACAAAACATCCTCAAACTAGTCAAGCAGTGTGGGAAATACTTCTTGTGGAACTGTGAATCATCTTCCTGGACAGCAATCTAGCTGCAGGAACCTATAACTATCAACAGTTCACTCAAACTCATCTTCATTTTTCCCTACTTTTGTTTTCAATTCCATCACAATTCCCTTCTTTCCTCATTTCTTTCCATCTCCTTATCCTGAATTCAAACTTTCAACTTGGCTCCTGAATATTCAGCTCAATCCTCTGTAACCAAGAGGCCCAGATTCAGACTCTTAAGTTCACTTTCCAGGCTTCTGTTCTCATCCCTCCATGCCCTTCTGATCTGTCCTTTTATGTCCTAGACTGAATTTTTTGATGTTGCTGGAGGCAGAGTTAACCCAGTCCTTGCAGCACGACAAATGGTGCCTTACATTTACTGTATGGTTTTCAGTGATGTTACACCTCCCATTGCTCAAATGAAGGGGTCTTCCCTGGCTGGGAGGAGCAGCTATAAGTTACTCAGAGGCCAAAGGAGAGGGGGCTGGGAAAGACAGAAGTTAAAAAAAGTTAAATGAAATTATAGAGTGGAATCACTGGAGCAGAAAGACATGGCTGAGCTTAATCACTCGGAATCTGGAAGCTCACTGGTACTACTTACATCCAGTCTACTTGCCAAGCTTTATTTAAAAAAAAGATGTTGCACTGCCATGTACCATAAGTGGATTTGAATATAACATTGTAAACTGCATTACTAACCAGCTAATAGAGAACAGATCAGATGGGTCTCAGAGACCCTGGACTCCCTTTGCTCCAAGTGCAATCTCAATGGTTTTGGGGGACAAGGGTCACTCACATGTCTTGTAGATACAGAACTCTCAAGCTTTGCAGATGCAGGAGAGGAGTTGTGCAGGTCTGACTATAAAATCCATATTCTAAAGACTTACCACAAATCATCAATACCTCAGGTGATATAAAATGAGTAACATTATTCATTGCCGAATTTTATTCGATCCCGACCTATCGTAAATGTAGAAAGTGCTTTGAACTCTTTACATAAAGCAATTTTCACCTTGAAGATTTTGGATGCCAGCTTCAAAACACTGTTAGCGGGATTAAAGTTACAAATTGTGGGTATGCATGGATCTGACTGAAACACATTTTACTAACCTTTCATAGAGCTAGTTTTATTTCCACGTTCATGATTCATCAGCATTCCAAATATTGACAAAACATCAATATATTTTACTGATGCTGGCATGCAGCTTTACAACTAGTTTCTGATAACAGACAGCACTCTTCCCTTTTAGCTGCATTCTAAGCTGCCCATTGTGAAATATTTATATATGCGTGGAAATGAGACAGGGAAATAGAAACGCAAACTATCGCAGAGACACCATTAAATCAGTCATTGGAACACTGACATAGTTCTGGGAACTAGATGGAATACAAGAAAGATTTCACTGCCTCCAACCTCGAATTATTTGAATGAAAGACTACTGCATTCAGTGATCTGTACTTACGTAAATAATGATTAAGTAGAATGTTTAAAATGACAACTAAAGGAACAATTCAGCCATCTCAACTAAAAAACCACCAGGGTCATTAGGCAAGGCCAAATTCTGAGCCAGCCTTGTGCTGGCTTACTGGATGCTGCAATACCATATGGTGACATACGAATTTTGTCATATGGAACACTACTTGAACCTTTTTTTGTACTGGACATTGCACATAACATGTTTAAAAAAGAAACAACAGAGCTGAACAGCTGAAAACATGGTTGCACATTTGCATTCTGAGACACTGTTGAATAGAGAGACAATGGGAGAGCTCACTAATTCAATTAACAAAGGGTAGGCGGTGGCGTAGTGGTATTATCACTGGACTAGTAACCCAGAGACCTAGGGTATTTCTCCAGGGACATGGGTTCGAATCCCACCACAGCAGAAGGTGGAATTTGAATTTACTTAATAAATCTGGAATTAAAAGCTAGTCTAATGATGGCCATGAAACCATTGTCGATTGTTGTAAAAACCCATCTGGTTCACTAATGTCCTTTAGGGAAGGAAATCTGCTGTCCTTACCTGGTCTGGCCTACATGTGACTCCAGACCCACAGCAATGTGGTTGACTCTTACATGCCCTCTGAAATGGCCTAGCAAGCCACTCAGTTGTACCTAACCGCTATGAAGTCAATAAAAAGGAATGAAACCGGACGGACCACCTGGCATCGACCTAGGCAACGGAAACGACAACGGCAAACCTAGCCCTGTCGACCCTGCAAAGTCCTCCTCACTAACATCTGGGGGCTTGTGCCAAAGTTGGGAGAGCTGTCCCACAGACTAGTCAAGCAACAGCCTGCCATAGACATACTCACGGAATCATACCTTACAGACAATGTCCCAGACACTGCCATCACCATCCCTGGGTATGTCCTGTCCCACGGGCAGGACAGACCCACCAGAGCTGGTGGCACAGTGGTATACAGTATGGAGGGAGTTGCCCTGGGAGTCCTCAACATCGACTCCAGACCCCATGAGGTCTCATGGCATCAGGCCAAACATGGACAAGGTAACCTCCTACTGCTTTTACCGCCCTCCCTCAGCTGATGACTCAGTACTCCTCCATGCTGAACATCACTTTGAGGAAGCACTGAGGGTGGCAAGGGCACAAAATGTACTCTGGATGGGGGACTTCAATGTCCATCAGCAAGAGTGGCTCGGTAGCACCACTACTGACCGAGGTGGCCGAGTACTAAAGGACATAGCTGCTAGACTGGGTCTGCGGCAGGTGATGGGGGAACCAACATGAGGGAAAAACATACTTGACCTCATCCTCACCAATCTGTCTGCTGCAGATGCTTCTGTCCATGACAGTATTGGTAGGAGTGACCACCGCACAGTCCTTGTGGAGTCCCGCCTTCACATTGAGGATACCATCCATCATGTTGTGTGGCACTATCACCGTGCTAAATGGGATAGATTTCGAACAGATCTAGCAATGCAAAACTGGGCATCCATGAGGCGCTGTGGGCCATCAGCAGCAGCAGAATTGTACTCAACCACAATCTGTAACCTCATGGCCCGGCATATCCCCCACTCTACCATTACCATCAAGCCAGGAGACCAACCCTGGTTCAATAAAGAGTGCAGGAGGGCATGCCAGGAGCAGCACCAGGCATACCTCAAAATGAGGTGTCAACCTGGTGAAGCTACAACCCAGGACTACTTGCATGCCAAACTGCAATAGACAGAGCTAAGCGATCCCATAACCAACGGATCAGATCTAAGCTCTGCAGTCCTGCCAAATCCAGCCGTGAATGGTGGTGGACAATTAAACAACTAACTGGAGGAGGTGGCTCCACAAATATCCCCATCCTCAATGATGGGGGAGCCCAGCACATCAGTGCGAAAGATAAGGCTGAAGCATTGCAACAATCTTCAGCCAGAGGTGCCGAGTTGATGATCCATCTCGGCCTCCTCCTGAAGTCCCCAGCATCACAGATGCCAGACTTCAGCCAATTCGATTCACTCCGTGTGATATCAAGAAACGACTGAAGGCACTGAATACTGCAAAAGCTATGGGCCCTGACAATATTCCGACAATAGTACTGAAGACCTGTGCTCCAGAACTTGCCATGCCCCTAGCCAAGCTGCTCCAGTACAGCTACAACACTGGCATCTACCCTGCAATGTGGAAAACTGCCCAGGTATGTCCTGTACACAAAAAGCAGGACAAGTCCAACCCGGCCAATTATCGCCCCATACTCTCAATCATCAGTAAAGTGATGGAAGGTGTCATCAACAGTGCCATCAAGCGGCACTTGCTTAGCAATAACCTGCTCAGTGACGCTCAGTTTGGGTTCTGCCAGGGCCACTCAGCTCCTGACCTCATTACAGCCTTGGTTCAGACATGGACAAAAGAGATGAACTCAAGAGGTGAGGTGAGAGTGACTGCCCTTGACATCAAGGCAGCATTTGACCGAGTATGGCATCAAGGAGCCCTAGCAAAACTGAGGTCAATGGGAATCAGGGAGAAAACCCTCCGCTGGCTGGAGTCATACCTAGCGCAAAGGAAGATGGTTGCGGTTGTTGGAGGTCAATCATCTGAGCTCCAGGACATCACTGTAGGAATTCCTCAGGGTAGTGTCCTAGGCCCAACCATCTTCAGTTGCTTCATCAATGACCTTCCTTCAATCATAAGGTCAGAAATGGGGATGTTCGCTGATGATTGCACAATGTTCACCACCTTTCGTGACTCCTCAGATACTGAAGCAGTCCATGTAGAAATGCAGCAAGACTTGGACAATATCCAGGCTTGGGCTGATAAGTGGCAAGTAACATTCGCACCACACAAGTGCCAGGCAATGACTATCTCCAACAAGAGAGAACCTAACCATCTCCCATTGACATTCAATGGCATTACCATCGCTGAATCCCCCACTATCAACATCCTAGGGGCTACCATTGACCAGAAACTGAACTGGAGTAGCCATATAAATACCGTGGGCTACAAGAGCAGGTCAGTGGATAGGAATCCTGAGGCGAGTAACTCACCTCCTGACTCCCCAAAGACTGTCCACCATCTACAAGGCACAAGTCAGGAGTGTGATGGAATCCTCTCCACTTGCCTGGATGGGTGCAGCTCCAACAACACTCAAGAAGCTCAACATCATTCAGGACAAAGCAGCCCGCTTGATTGGCACCCCATCTACAAACATTCACTCCTTCCACCACCGACGCACAGTGGCAGCAGTGTGTACCATCTACAAGGTGCACTGCAGCAATGCACCCAAGGCTCCTTAGACAGCACCTTCCAAACTCGCGACCTCTACCAACTAGAAGGACAAGGGCAGCAAATACATGGGAACACCACCACCTGCAAGTTCCCCTCCAAGTCACACACCATCCTGACTTGGAACTATATCGCCGTTCCTTCACTGTCGCTGGGTTAAAATCCTGGAACTCCCTTCCTAACAGCACTGTGGGTATACCTACCGCAAATGGACTGCAGCGGTTCAAGAAGGCAGCTCACCACCACCTTCTCAAGGGCAATTAGGGATGGACAATAAATGCTGGCCTGGCCAGTGACGCCTACATCCCATGAATGAATAAAAAAAAAGATTGGTCTGGACAATTGTGATAATCAATATCCTTCGTCTGTGTAAGAGCCAGAACTCTACCGCCCACCGTGTGTGTCTGGAAAGCTTTGAAATCCAACAACCCTCACAGAAGATACTGTTTTAAATAAAGAGATGGTCACATGACCTACCTGCTGGTAAGGCTGGGGCTTTTTTTTTGAAATTGTGCCTCACAGAAAGGACAGACTGTAATTTGAACAGAAAGGAGAAGGAAGGTCTCCCTCTCTCTGTCTTCAGCGAAGTCCCAGGAAAGTCACAGTGGCAGATTCTATGCTTCAAGACTACAGGACCAAGCATATCTTCGGCCTTCTGGTACCAGAGAAGCACGTTTGAAATTGTACACTGGGCCCCAGTGAGAACTCCAAGATCTTAATTTCAATTCAGGACATTGTCACCCTGTAACTGAATTCCATTTATTAGAAACTCTACTTCAACCACCACCACCCCCCAATTCTTTCTCCCCCCTCAGTATCTATTTGTGTGTGTGTGTATATTGCGTATGCATGCTAGCGTGGTTGCGTCGCATATTTTATAGTAATTTTAACTGAGTTAGAGTGACAAGTCTAATAACTTACATTTTTCTTGTTTAAACCTAAGAAAACCTGTCTGATTAGTTCATTTGCAATTACAATTAGAGTGCAGTGAGTAAAGGCTCACTGAGGTGGTAAGCTAAAATCACGGTTTTAAAAGATAAACCCTGTTCCTGCCAAACCAGGAAAGGGGCAAGAGAGGAGCCTGAGACCCCTTCCTCACCCGGTTGTAACAATAAGAGTAACATTTAAACTTGTGTTTTCACTTTAAAGGCATACAGCCATCCAGCTTTAAGTGGCTGCATATAAGGGGATAAAATACTTGGAGACTTTTTCAAGGTTCATACTAGTTTTCAACCTTTGTAATACTGTATAGAGGGAAATATTTAAAAGTGATAACTGAGCCACAAGCAGAACAATTGATGGTATTGATCATGCCAGCCACTGACAGCATAAGACCTATTGTTACAAGTTACCTTCAAGTAGTCTCAGTGCAGATAGCAAAATTCTTCCCTGCTGACCCATTACAAGCAACGACACGGACAGTGAAACAGCACAAAGCTTAGGCAATCCCAGCCCAGGTAATCTTGCAAAGACCTCCAAGCTTGCATCTGGGAACTGGTGCTCAAGTTGGGAGAGCAGTCCCATGAGAGGCTTGGCAGTACCATAACTGATTGAGCTATTTAAGTCCTAAAGGGCATGGCTGCTAGACTGGGCCTCCATCAGCTAGTGAGGGAACGAACATAAAGCAGCAACCTATTTGATTCTGTTGTCGCTGATCTACCTTTGTAATTGCCACATAATCCTTGTGAAGTCAAAGGCTCATTTTTCACCAAGAAGACATCCTGTGGGTGTGATACTGCTTTATGGAAAATTTTAGAGGGGATACAGGAACAGAGACACCTGGATATTTGCTTACAGAAATCTTTGAAGGTGGCAGGACAAATTGATAAGGCTGTTAAAAAAAAAAGCATTTGAATTCCATGGCTTTATAAATAGAGGCACTAAATACAAAGAAGTTATCCTAAACCTTTATAAAATCACTTGTCAGGCTTCAGCTGGAGTATTGTGTCCAAGTGTGGGCACCATGCTTTAGGAAAGATGTCAAAGTCTTGCAGAGAGTGCAGAGGAAATTTAATAAAATGCTACCGGAGATGAAGAATGTCAGTTGCATAGAGAGACTAGAGAAGCTGAGGTTGTTCTCCTGAGAGCACAGAAGGATAAAGGGAGATTTAATAAGGCATTCAAAATCATGAAAGGTTTTCAGAGTAAATAAGGAGAAACTGTTTCCAGTGGCAGACGGACAGGTAACCAAAGGATACAGATTTAAAGTAATTGGCAAAAGAAGCAAAAAAGAGATGAGGGCAATTTTAAAAAAAAAACGCAGCAAGTTATGATGATCTGGAATGCACTGCCTCAAAGAGTGGTGGAAGCAAATTCAGTAGTAACTTTGAAAAGGGAATTGGAGAAAATTGCAGGTCTATGTTGTAACAGTTGCAGTAGAATTGTATATCACCACAATCTGTAACCTAATAGCTGAGCATATCCCTCACTCTCATCATTATCAAGCCAGGAGACTAACACTAGCTCATTGGAGAGTGACTGAAGGGTGGCAGGAGCAGTGCAAGGCATATACCTTAGAATGAAGGACCAATCTAGTGAAGCTACCAACATACCATGCTAGACACTGTTATGACCAGGTACGAAAGGTGTCTAGGGGTTTGTTACTATCTTCACCTGGTCTTATTGTAACAGGGTTTAATTTTAAACACACTGTGTTTTGAGCTCCCATTTTGTGAATCTCTGCCTCAAGAGTGAGTCCTGTTGCCTTTTGTGTTTTTGGGAGATCTCAAGGAAATTTCTGTTAGACTGCTACTTTAAAATTTAAATAGACCTGTTGCTACAGCCTTTTTGCTGAAAGAACTGTGTGATGCCTTGAATACCTACCAATCACAGACTGTTCATTAATTTCACCTGGAGAGACTTTGAGTGGCATCCAACTATTCGACTCTGGGAGACCTCACCAATCTGGAAATATCCTACCAGACTGTAACAGCTAATTATTTTATTATTCCTAAGAAACCATTGCAATTTAAAACAACCTTTTAAAAACCAGTTAACCGTAGATGTTTGAATGTATGTGTGTTTGCAAGGGGGTTAGGAAGAATAACAAGTTATAAAATCTTTTCATACGTATATTAATCCCATTACCGTTTAAAACTTGGTTTATTAATAAATACTTAACTTAGTTATTGTTTAAAGAAAACTGGTTTGGCGTGCTTTATTCTGGGGGACAAATAAAGTGCTTAATTTGGCTAATTTCCAGTGGGTGGGAAACTTTACTAATATGCTGTGACCTGTGGAAGAGTTCACAACTTTCCAATTATAAGGCAAAGAACTGAGCACAAAAAGGATTTCTGTGGTTTGAAGAAGATGAAATTTTATTAAAACTTAAACTCTAATACGGTTCATGCCTATGGATATATGACACGCCCATGCTAGCATGCAGATAGGAACAGAAAAGAGCAGAAGAAAAGTATAACAGTTTGAGGCAATATCTTGTTACTGTTTCTTGAACTCGCTGTAGTCCTTGATTGAAGATATGGTTTTGTGTTTCATTGGGGCCTAGTATTTGTCTTAAACCTTGTTCACGTAGGAGTCTGTTCTCTCTTTGAGTTTATGTGTCTTCACAAGATTCAGTTCCATGGGAAAGAGATGGAGGCAGGCAGGCAGGAAAGGAGTTGTTCTCAGTCCATGTGCACATGGCGTTCTGAGTTCAAAATCTGTTTTCCCAGTTTAAAACTCCCTTAGTTGGCCAGCAGGTGGTCATGTGACTGACAGGTTTGACCAGGTCTCTCTCTCTGTGTACTGGGGGCAGGGACTGGCTCCCTTTGTTTCCACATTGTCTGGTACTATGCAAATGTCTTTCCAGTCAAGAACTTACAATTTTTTAGTTTTAATATTCATGTGGCAAAATAATGTGTGCCTCAGTCTTGGCAGGTAGGGGGTTTGCCTGACAACACAAATAACAGCAGGCTAAACAGAGAGCTAGGTGATACCACAACCAACATATCAGAACTCTGCTGCCATACTACATCCAGTCAAGAATGGTGGTGGACAATCAGGCAACTAACAGGAGAAAAAGGCTTTATGAACTTATTCATACTCAACCATGGCAAAATGAAGCACGAGTGTGCAAATGCTTTCAGCCAAAGGTGCCAAGTGCATGATCCAAGTGACTTCCTCCTAAGATCCCCATCAGAGATACCAATATCCAATTAATTTGGTTCACTCAACATTAAGTAGTGGCTAAGTGCACAAGTCACAGCATCATTTCCTGTGGAGCATTACTTCTAACCTTCCCCCAGTCTCAGTGACTACCTTTAACCCCTACTCTCCATTTTCTCTGGATGGATGCAGCTGCAACAATCAAGAAACTCAACACCATATGGGACGAAACCATTGATTGGCAACCTTGCCAGTGATCTCAATAGCCACTACCAACATATTGCAGCTGCAGCATAGCACTTCAGCCAAGCTTATTCCAACAGTGAGCCCAGCCAGATAATTTCTACCAGCCTGAAGGACAAGACCAACAGGATCATGGGATACCCATCATCCAAGTTCCCATTCCAGTCACACACTATCTTGACTTGGACAAATATCACCATTCCTTTAGGAACATAAGGCTTAGGAGCAAGAGTACACCATTCAGCCCTTCAAGCTTTTGATAAGATTATGGCTGATCTAGTTGTCGTCTCAACTCCATTTTCCTGTCTGCTCCCCATACCCCTTGACTGCCTTGTCTATTGAAAATCTATCTAACTCAGCCTTGAATAAGTTCAGTGATCCAGCTTCCACTTCTTTCTGGGTAACAGAATTCCACAGGCTAACAACGCTTTGAGAAAAAATATTCTCCTCATCACCATCTTAAAAGGGAGACCTCTTATTCTTAAACTGTGTCCCCTAGTTCTAGTCTCCCCCACTACAGGAAACATCCTCCTGGTATCCGCTCTATCAAGTCCCTCAGGATCTTGTATGTTTCAATAAGATCACCTCTCATTCTTCTAAACTCCATTGGGTATAGGTTCAACCTTTCTTCAAAAGATAAGCTCTTCATCACCGGAATTAGTCACTGTGTCAATATCCTGGAATTCCCTCCTGCCCCATTGTGGGAGCACCTTTCTTTCTTTCTTTGGCCTCCTTATCACGAGAGACAATGGATACGCGCCTGGAGGTGGTCAGTGGTTTGTGGAGCAGTGCCTCGAGTGGCTATAAAGGCCAATTCTAGAGTGACAGGCTCTTCCACAGGTGCTGCAGAAAAATTTGATTGTCGGGGCTGTTACACAGTTGGCTCTCCCCTTGTGCTTTTGTCTTTTTTCCTGCCAACAGCTAAGTCTCTTCGACTCACCACACTTTAGCCCCGCCTTAATGACTGCCCGCCAGCTCTGGCGAACGCTGGCAACTGACTCCCATGACTTGTGATCAATGTCACAGGACTTCATGTCACGTTTGCAGACATCTTTGAAGCAGAGACATGGACGGCCGGTGGGTCTGATAACAGTGGCGAGCTCGCTGTACAATGTATCTTTGGGGATCCTGCCATCTTCCATGCGGCTCACATGGCCAAGCCATCTCAAGCACCGTTGACTCAGTAGTGTGTATAAACTGGGGATGTTGGCCGCCTCGAGGACTTCTGTGCTGGAGATATGGTCCTGCCACCTGATGCCTTTCCCATGCGCTTGTTGATTTCTGTATCTAGAGAACGGTTCCGAAGAAGGGTCACTGACCTGAAACGTTAACTCTGCTTCTCTTTCCACAGATGCTGCCAAACCTGCTGAGTATTTCCAGCATTTCTTGTTTTTATTTCAGATTTCCAGCACCCGCAGTATTTTGCTTTTATTATACATGGCCAATGTGTTTTAACAGCTCACTCTCTCCTGCTTACTACAGGTCAACATGCAGCTTCCTATTAATGGTCCCAAAGCTGCTCAGCAACCGTGAAAATGCTATACAATATTTAAGGATGATACATTTTTATTAAAATGTGTAAGCCTGCATTAACATGGAATTGCTCTCTCAACCTATAGGGGTAGCAGGAGACTCAGATGGACAAGGATAACAGAGCAAGAAAAAAAAAGGAAGATGTAGAAATTGCTTCACATCATGGACAATGGCATGCATTATCATCCTTCACCTAGTGACAAACATGAGCTTAGGTTTGGCAGTCAAGCATTTAAAACATTTACCATGAAGACTTACATTCCATGCATGTTCAGGAGAGCACTGTATTGAGACCATTGTTATGGCAACAGCTCAGGTACAGGTAACTACAGTTAGGTAAAGCCTTTGGGGTCGACACTCATTAATGCCAAATACATCTCCTCCAGCTGGGCACACTAGCATACCAACCATTCGCTCTTCGAACAACCAGTGCTCGGAGCCCTGTTTGCAGCTCTGACTTTAAATCAGTGGACAGCAAGAACTCCTTGCTTCGGTCCCACTACTAACTTGAGGCAATCAATCTCTGGTTCCTGGGATGGGACCCCAGTATCATTGATGTGCATCTCTACTGGGTCTTGCAGGCATACCTGACCCACAGAAGATAGGCTTCTCTGCCCTAAAGATATGACCAGAAAAGTGTTCTACATTTAAGATGCTGTAGCTTAAGACCATAATATGTGATTCTGCCTGTCAGGGTACCTCACCCTGCCCTGTTCAGCTGCTGTTCACCCCAAGACAATCAGATGCTGCTATTTGTAGATATTGTCTGAAACCTGTTGTCACCATTACACAAACTACCTTTCTGAGCACCCTATCTTCAGTTCTGCTTGGCACATCATTACTATTCAGTCATCGTTTGTTACACCTGCTTTAGGTCCTTTGGGGAGGAAATCAGGAGTTCCCTTCTGGAGATTGTTGGCCAGGGGCTGCAAGAAATACAGAATCAGTTACAAACTGCTGGAATAGCTTGTTGAACTATCGTAACCTGGAGCTCAGACACTGGCCTGTGCTGGTAAAAATCAGTTTGAACTAATTAATTTATGTGACAAGACAAATGAGTGATCACAGGAAAAGAGACTTATTTGGACACGGTGTGATACCGGGGTCTTTGGGCCTGGGCCAATTAGGAGAAGATACGAACAAGGTGAGCAGGCTTAAACCAACGAGAAAGAGACAGCTCAGTTTTGGAGAGATAAGAAGGAGAATAAGAATAGAGAATCTTGGGCATAGAGCCAGCGAGAAACTCCGGAGATCAACCATCGCGGAAGTGGAAGACCCTGCGTGAGCAACACGGCGACGATGTAAAATAGAGAGAGAACGGAACGCCTGGCCAGCGTCAGCTCTCCCCTTTTTTGGGTATTATCCTTTGTTTTCTGTGACTAGGTCAGGGAAAGGTCAGAGGAACCTAGTGGGTGTGCTTATCAATTCCAGCTAGCTTTGTTATTAACTGTATAACCCAGTTTGAGTTGCATGCTTTTGTCTAAGTGAATAAGCCTTATTCTTACAACGTGAATAAAGTAAATTGATAGTTAAAGAAAGGACTGAGTTTCCTCCTTTGTACTAAGCCATTAACTGTAGCCGGTGGATTAAGTGGAGGGTTGCTCTCCTGTAACCTGATATCCCAAACACCCAGCCTGAGCCTGAATTAAGAGGACTTAGTCCCGCGTGACGGCCAGGATCAAGTGGGTGAAGGGAATAAAGGGGCCAAGGGGGAGTTGACTCCGCGCCACGGTTTACAAGATACACTCAAAAAACATGGTCTGCCACACATACAGCATTTGAAACTGTCTATCTCCGGTTTCTCCAGTGAAATTCTCTCAGGACTGGTAACCTCAAACACTTCTCCATCAGTATTTTCAGGTGCCCAGAGAACACTAGCCAATTCTGTCCAGAGACACAACCAAAAAATGTCTTTGTCCTACCCCACCACAAACCTCCTTCTTCTTTAGTAGTCCCTCGGGAACAAGGATGACTTTCCTCCACTCCAGGGTTGTGGGTCCTTAGGTGACTGAATAGTCAAATTCTGGATTCACACACTCTGCCACAGGTGGGGCAGGTGGTGTTTGGTGAGACAAGTGAATGGGATACTCAAATTGCCGAATGCGCCTTCCACTGTTTGCACTTGGTCGCTGCCTAGGCATGTCGACGTTGTGTGAACTGGCTGGCACTGTTGCGGATGCTTTTTCTCCATTTTGGGTGGTCTTGGGCAAGAGATTCCCACGAATCAGTAGAGATGTCACATTTTTTCAGGGAGGATTTAAAGACATCCTTGTAGTGTTTCCTCTGCCCTCCTGGTAGCCTCTTGCCATGACGGAGTTCAGAGTAGAAAGCTTGTTTTGAGAGTCTTGTGTCAGGCATGCGGACGATGTGGCCTGCCCAACGTAACTGACCAGTGTCTCAATACTGGGGATGGAAGAGAAAGGACACTGATATTGGAGCGCCTGTCCTGCCACTGAATTTGCAGAATGTTGTGGAGACACTGCTGGTGCTATCTCTCCAGGGCTTTGAGATGTCTGCTGTACAGTGTCCATGTTTCCGATGCATACAGGAGGGCAGGTGACACCATGGCCCTGTAGACCATGAGCTTGTTGTCAGGTTTGAGATCTTTGTCATCAAACACTCTTTTCTTCAGGCAATCGAAGGCTGCGCTGGCACACTGGAGGCAATGCTGAGTTTCGTCGTCGATCTCTGCCCTTGCTGAGAGGAGGCTCCCAAGGTATGAGAAGTGATCCTCATTATCCAGTGGTTCGTCATGGATTTTGATAGTCAGGGGGGCAGTGTTGCACTGTGGGAGCAGGCTGGTAGAGGACCTTTGTCTTCTGATTGTTTAGCTTAAGGCCCATTCTTTCATACGCCTCCGTGAATGTATCAACGAGAGTTTGAAGCTCAGCCTCTGAGTGTGCACATACGCAAGTGTCATCAGTGTACTGCAGCTTGATGACAAAGGTTGGACTGGCCTTGGTTCTGGACTGGAGGTGACATAGGTTAAATAGTTTCCTGCTTGTCCTGTAGAGTAGATCTACTCCAGCAGGGAGCTTCATGGAGATGAGGTGCAGTGTTGCGGCGAGGAAGGTGGAAAAGTGCGTTGGTATGATACAGCCTTGCTTGACCCCAGTTTGCACTTGGATTGGGTATTTTCAGGTGCCCAGAGAAGACTAGCCAATTCCGTTCAGAGACAACCAAAAAATGTCTCTGTCCTACCCCACCACAAACCACCTGCGCACCAGCCCCCTGCCACTTCCCTTACTAGATTGTCCTTGCTTCCTTGCTGACATGTACTGAGCATCATTAACTAGTTCTTCCTCGAACCACCCACTTCTAGGACAACCTGCAGGGCTTGACACGGATTCTCAGAAACTATTCTTTCCAAGTCATCCCACCAGATCCTGTTCTGCAGAGAGAGCTGGTAAACTGGGCCATGATCATTGGATACTAATGAAAGGCAGGTGCGAGGCTTGTCCAATGCATTAACACAGAACTATTTTAATTTCACTTGCTGAATCACAGTGTGCTTCAAAATGTTAAAAAATGCACCAAAAAGTTTCAGAAATTAAAGTTCATTGGGAAGCATGCCCCAGAGCTCCTTAAGAAATATATTTTGCATCATCCGAGCTCACCTGCACCTTTGAAAACTTCTAAATCCCCAGTGCAAAATTTGCACTTTTGTGTACTTTAGATTTGTTATCTTAGAATACAGTAGGGAAACTAGGGATAGCAACAACTTAATTTAGGACAAGTTAATATCCCACTGCACTTCCATTGTAACTACTACTTTTCTTGTGTCACACGGGAAGCCATTGGGTTCCAGCTCCCAAAGAGAAACAAACTGAATTGCAAAATGTGATCTCAAATACAATTCCTGAAATCCAATGTAATAAGAGTTAATCCATCATTTAATTTCTCTCCTGCCTTCCACCCTATCATGGAGCTTCCCTTTAGTTCTTTCTTGCCACCCATGGCACTTGCTTAAGACCTACCACACCTCTAACTTTTTCCAGTTCTGATGAAGGGTCATCGACCTGAAAGGTTAACTTTGTTTCTCTCTCCACAGATGCTGCCTGACCTGCTGAGAATTGCTAGCATTTTTTGTTTTTATTTCAGATTTCCAGCATCTTGGACAACCTGCAGGGTTTTCGTAAAAATTGAAGCAGTGACTTTGGTCATTGACTTTTATTTATGGCCATTTTTCAGTTGCACACTGCTTTTTTTTTTAAGTCATCAGGTTTAAGCTGTTTGTCAGTATTTCTGAGTTCTGTAAATGGGCATTTTTGGGGATATTATTTCCATTATACATAGAAGCATCAGTACAAACCACAATTAAATTTTTCAGAAATAGTGTAAAATAATTTCCACCATATGGCCTTACTCATATCAATAGCTAACATTCAAAATAGCGTTATAATCATCATGCCCTTTGAACAACCAACTTATAAAACCAATTTAACTTGTGCTTTTTCATTAATCTAAAAAGCAGATGGTCACTTACTGAAACTTGAAAGGGATCCATGTACTGCAAGCTGAAGTATTCTATCTCCACAAGGTCCAAATGGTAAACAATCTGGTCTAAAAGATCTTGACCTTTTGCATTTTTCTACAAAAGATAAAAAGCATTTATATGAAGTCAACTTTGTTGTTTTGAAGTTTGAATTACTTTTAAAATATTTTTAAAAAACTAAAGCAACATAACCTTAAATATGGCCTACTTGACATAATTAAAGCAGTGAAAATGAACTGAGTCAATGAGAAACACACAGGAAAGAATATTCCTACACATTTACTATGCAACTAAAATGTAATTGGTAATCTACTGTCAACATTAGTTATGTGCCATGTTTGAAATTTAATCCTTGCCGTACTCAATGTGTATGTACAACACGGGAAAAAAAAAACTTTGCAAGGCAAAAAAAGAGATATCCATTATTAATACACAGGGCAATCCATATTCATGCCACCCTGATGTAGAATAGTCATAACTGCAGTACTGTCCAGATACATGCAAGCTGTTAATTAGGCCCCCTCCTCCTTCTTACTGCACGTGGTATCTAAAAATGTACCCATCATCTTGTTACAGTTTGTACAATTCTGGTTAAATCAGACAGTTTATATGCAACATTTTGGGTTGTCCATTGCAATTACACAGAACAGAATTTCACTGCACTAATCAAATCTTTAATATTTCAATTTATCATCCATATCTGCATCAAAACAGATTAAATCGGAATTATTTTACAATATATACGTACATATAGAAACATAGAATAAAGATTTAATTGCTTTGACTAATATTTTTTTCTCAATCTTTCACTGCAATGTGGATAAAAAGGAAGGAAAGAACAAACTTGCATTCAATGTTCCCTCCAAGTTGCCCAAAAACCCAAAAGTTCCCGTGTGGGCTGTGCACAAGTCGGCCCTTTTAAGTTACCATGCAGATATAGCCGCACAAAATTTTTTTAAGGGCCCTCACACTTAAACAAATCACTCGGAGCACAAAATAAATTATAGGGTATGTTGCTTGCAGTTATAGGGTACCTTATAACGTCCTTAGGACATCCCAAAACACTTTACAAGCAGTAGATTACTTTTTCAATGCAGCCACCATTGTTTTGTTGTTATGTGTGGAAGGCACTTTGTGCACTTCAAGGTTCCACAGTTTCTGGTGGTTGAGGGAAAAATATTAGCAGGACACAAAAATTCCCTGCTCTTCTTTAAATGTGATCTTTTATGCCACCTGAACAGACAGGTGGTGATCTATGTTTGTCTTACCCTAAAAACAGCACCTTTGATAATGCAGCACTCTCTCAGTAATACATCGCACTGAAGTGTCAGCCTAAATTATCTGCTCAAGTACATAAGGGTGGGGGTTTGAGCCCACAACTTCCAGTTTCAGAAGCAACAGTGCTACTAATTAAGCCATAGTGACACAAAGACTGAAGCCTATATTTTCCAAACAGGCATAACCATAAGGAATAATATCAAACGAGCACACGCTTGACCAGTGGTGCACGAACCTCACACATATTTTTGCAGTGAGCATTCCTAGCAAAATGAAGGCAAGTTCCTAGTGTGAATTAAGTCTGGAAGTTTTTCTGTTGGGAAATCAGGTTTTGATCCATGAATTAAAGGCCTATTAAAGTTTAAAGCAGCAGATATCATAGTTTGCAAAACAGCACCGCTGCATTTGCAAAGGTGTTTTCAAACACACCTGAAAGACACAGACTGCTGCATTTCTCAGTTGGGGTGGTCACAGAAATTATGATGGAGGAAATAAGACACAAGAGAGGAACTCCCTTTAGGACAGAGAACCACAGCTCCCCCTTGACCCCAGCGAAGCTATCCATCAAGACTGGCAGGGGCTAGCAACAAATATCATGAGTATTATACCACACAACTCAAGGCAATGCAAGAAATTGAATGGCTTTACCCGGTCAGCCAACTTAATGGAATATATTTTCATTCCATTAAATCAGTATACTATGCATCTATGACGCTTGCCTTTTCTTCACACTACCCCAAATACACAGTGTACAGCGAGCTCGCCACTGTTATCAGACCCACCGGCCGTCCATGTCTCCGCTTTAAAGACGTCTGCAAACGCGACATGAAGTCCTGTGACATTGATCACAAGTCGCGGGAGTCAGTTGCCAGCGATCGCCAGAGCTGGCAGGCAGCCATAAAGGCGGGCTAAAATGTGGCGAGTCGAAGAGACTTAGCAGTTGGCAGGAAAAAAGACAGAAGCGCAAGGGGAGAGCCAACTGTGTAACAGCCCCGACAAACAAATTTATCTGCAGCACCTGTGGAAGAGTCTGTCACTCCAGAATTGGCCTTTATAGCCACTCCAGGCGCTGCTCCACAAACCACTGACCACCTCCAGGCGCTTACCCATTGTCTCTCGAGACAAGGAGGCCAAAGAGAGAGACCTTAAATTACTCCCTTTGTCCATTAACGGAATAAAATTACTTCCACCACCCTTCCCTGGAAGTGTTCTTTAACTCTTATCTTTGCCTTTATTAAGGTCAACGTAGTGCCACATAATGAAGCCACATGATGCATCTGTCCTAATACCCCTTCACCACCTCTGTATTGTGTTATGAAAGTGCTTTCATTTGTTTTGATATTTTATTTTTTGAGATCTTGTGTTAAACTGAAAAGATTCCATGGATGTGTTTTTTTCTTAACCAAGCTTACCAACAGGACAAGATATTGTTTGAAAGCCACCTGTGCTGGAGGCCACCTGTGATTTGGTGGAGTTGCGGACAGTGATGAGGATTGTGAGAGGATACAGCAGGATATAGATCGGTTGGAGACTTGGGCGGAGAAATGGCAGATGGCGTTTAATCCGGACAAATGTGAGGTAATGCATTTTGGAAGATCTAATGCAGGTGGGAAGTACACAGTAAATGGCAGAATCCTTAGGAGTATTGACAGGCAGAGAGATCTGGGCGTACAGGTCCACAGGTCACTGAAAGTGGCAACGCAGGTGGATAAGGTAGTCAAGAAGGCATACGGCATGCTTGCCTTCATCGGTCGGGGCATAGAGAATAAAAATTGGCAAGTCATGCTGCAGCTGTACAGAACTTTAGTTAGGCCACACTTAGAATATTGTGTGCAATTCTGGTTGCCACACTACCAGAAGGATGTGGAGGCTTTGGAGAGGGTACAGAAGAGGTTTACCAGGATGTTGCCTGGTCTGGAGGGCATTAGCTATGAGGAGAGGTTGGATAAACTCCGATTGTTTTCACTGGAACGACGGAGGTGGACGGGTGACATGATAGAGGTTTACAAAGTTATGAGTGGCATGGACAGAGTGGATAGTCAGAAGCTTTTTCCCAGGGTGGAAGAGTCAGTTACTAGGGGACATAGGTTTAAGGTGAGAGGGGCAAAGTTTAGAGGGGATGTGTGAGGCAAGTTCTTTACACAGAGGGTGGTGAGTGCCTGGAACTTGCTGCCGGGGGAGGTGGTGGAAGCAGGTACGATAATGACGTTTAAGAGGCATCTTGACAAATACATGAATAGGATGGGAATAGAGGGATACGGTCCCCGGAAGTGCAGAAGATTTTAGTTCAGGCAGGCATCAAGATCGGTGCAGGCTTGGAGTGCCGAATGGCCTGTTCCTGTGCTGTACTGTTCTTTGTTTGTTCCAACCCTTGGTGACCTATTAGAAAAATGGTTACAGAGAAGCCACATATCAAGGTTTATGGAGGTCAGGAGGTTGACTCACTGTTTGGGGTTTGAACATTGTTTTCAGTTTTAGTTGTGGTATGAACTGTTTGAAGACAGTTGGTATTTTCCTGCCAAGGAGAAAAGAAACCACCCAGCTCACCTCCGCCTCTACCTTTTTGAAGAAATCCTGCCAAGATCCAGTGTGGGAAAAAAAAAATCCCTGGTGCCGTATAGCTCCTGGAGCTGAAAAAAAATCCTGCGATTCAAGTGTGTACTGGCGGAAAAACCTTGATGCCACATTTCTCCTACAAAGCCTAGAAGAATAGTTCTTGACATCTCCAGAACGGACTGCTTCTGAAACGATCCTAGTGCCCATCTCTGTATACCTACCTGGATGCCAGACCAAAAAAGGGACAACTGACTTCCTTCCATAGCTTCTTTCTTTTGCGTCAAGAATTAGCAAGTATTTGGCCAAAGTAGTTGCTTTTGCCTTTTTTTGGTAACAGACCTCTGCACAGTGAATTTCTGTATTTTTTCCAGTGTGTGCATGAGAGTAGTTGAGGAATTTTTTAAAAAGGGAATTTTCATATTTTAATCGATGTGTTAATGCTTTGCTTCATTACTGGTTAAATCTTGTTTTATAATAAACTGATAATTTTGTTGTTTATTAAAGAAACCAGGTTGGTGTATTTTGTTATGGGATAAAAAAAAGTATATGATTGGCTGTATCGGTAACTGGGTAAACATCTAAATAAATGTTGTGACCTGTGGAGAAGTGGAACTAGAAAAGACAGTGCACCCCTCCCGCCTAGGTCATAACATCTAACTGGATGTTCAGCATCCTAGATACCCAAGCCGAAGACATGCAATTGTAAGTGGCGTGATACGAATTGAAAAGAAGAAAAGAAAAAAAGTTTCTTGTGCATTACAGTAAAGTTTACACCACTGGAACGTCTTTGTCAGTTGCTATGACCTTTCGGGGGAAGGAGGATGTATCCCTTAGAGATTTGAGAAACTTAACCAAGGCTAGGCTAAAGAGCTTGGCAGAATTATTTATGTATTGGAGAGACAACACTGAAACAGGCCCTTCGGCCCACCGAGTCTGTGACGACCAACAACCACCCATTTATACTATTCCTACATAAATCCCATATTCCCTATTACATCCCCACCATTCTCCTACTACCTACCTACACTAGGAGCAATTTACAATGGCCGATTTACCTGCAAGTCTTTGGCTGTGGGAGGAAACCGGAGCACCCGGCGGAAACCCACACGGTCACAGGAGAATTTGCAAACTCCGCACAGGGCAGTACCCAAAACTGAACCCGGGTCGCTGGAGCTGTGAGGCTGCGGTGCTAACCACTGCGCCACTGTTAGAGTTAAAACCAGGAGCTAAGAAAGCAGACAAAATTGCAGTAATAGCGCAGCATTTATAATTTAGGTGGCGGCAAACCACATGGTAGTATAGTTAATTAGTGCAAATTCAGTTGCGATGAGGTAGCTTGAACATTACAAAGAAAAAGCAATTGGAAAACCTTAAGCTTGAGGGGCGAATTTTACAGACTCCCCCAACGTCAGGGGTTGTGGTGGTGGGGGGGGAAGGCCCGGCCCAATATTGCCAGCGGCAATGAGGCCTTGTGGCAGCCTCCGCGGCTCGAGGGCTAGAGCCAAATTTAAATATGTAGATTAATGCAAATAAACGAATTAAGTATCTTCACATACCCACCGTCCGTCCTGGTGTGATATTCGTGCCGGTGGCCGGCATGCTCGCGCCTTTAAATCCCGATCTGGGGATCCCAGACAGAACACTGGTGGGAAGGGGGGTGCAAGTCAGTTTCCCAGTATTGGGCGGGTGGGGGGGGTGTCGCAGAGTCAGAGTCTTCTCATTGGTGTAGGGGATAGTGGGAAGGGCAAGAGTGTAAAGTGTCTGAACTTTGAGGGGGGGGGGGAGGTCATGTGCACAACACAAGCATTTGGGGGGCGGGGGGGGGGAGAGGGAAGGTAATTAATTCTATGGTTATTGGGAGGTAGGAGAGGGGCAAGATAAATGTAATTTTTTCAAATCAATTTTACATCAATGTTTCTTTAAATATTTAAATTGAGATGTAGGGCTCGAAGCCCTTTAAAAATGGCATCAGCGCCTGCGTAAAGGCTGCTGACGCCATTGCCAGGGGCGGACAGCCCCCCCCCCCCCTCCGCATTATTGGGATGGGCTGTCCACCCCGGCTATTTAAATGAGCCGCCGCCCTTAATACCGCTGCGGCTCCGCAATGTGCGGTCCGCATGGGCGGACTGCCATTGTTTACGTCTGCCACCGAGAATTTATTTCAGCCCTTAATTTCAAATAGAAAATGAAATTAAAGGAAGGGAATTAGAATTTAAAAAAAGATGGAACTAAGACTTCACTCCAGTGAAAATTTTGATGGGGACAAATCCAACTCCAGCCCAGGACCCAGTGGAGAGCTGTCTAAATTTGTACAAGCTCTCCTGAAATTTGAGGAAAGGGATGAGAGGCATTTTTCATTTCTTTTGAAATAATAGCCAGACAGATGAAGTGGCCGAAGGAAAGCTGTACACTGCTTATGCAATGCAGGTTGACGGGCAGAGCTCATTAAGTCTATGCCATGCTTTCTGAGGAGGCTTCTGCAGATTATGAGATGGCAAAAAAGGCTACTCTTGCTGCTTATGAGTTAGTCGCTGAAGCGTACAGGCAGAAATTTCAGAACCTCCAGAGAGAGCTTGGGCAGGCTTGTACAGAATTTGAGAGGGTAAAGCAAATTAATTTTGATCGTTGGATGCGGGCCCTAAGGTAGAGGCCACCAGAAGGTTTCAACAGCCAGACAGGCAGTGGAAATTGCTGCTGATTACAAGCCCGTTTATAGCCCAAATCCTTTGTCCATCACCCCCACAAACCCAAGAAGGATAGAAGGTGGGAGGGTGAAAGGAAGGCAAGTTGCCGGGGACAAGAAGGTACAGCTGGGAATGCCCTTGGACCTCCTCCTCAGGCCATAAAGGAAGGTGCTGAGGGTGGAAGTGAGGTCCGAAAGCCCAGGTGTTACCATTGCCATAAGGTGGCACATCTTTGTGCAGAATGCTGTAAGTTGTGGGGTAAACCCGTGGGACTTATTGGGGTGCACAAGGCCAATGCAGAGAAAGGTGCATTGACTGGGAGTATGACAGATCAGGCCGCAGCTCTGACTGCAGCTGTAAGGCAAATTACCAAAACCGCTGTGAGTGCGGGGGATGTGAACAAGATACCTGAGAGTTCTTGTCAAATTCTTGAATTTGAAGAAGGGAATTCTTGTCAAAAGGAAAGGGAACTCCTTATCCCTTATGTGAGGCAGGCAAACCTATATTTATACTTAGGGATAGAGGAGCCACCCAAACTCTTGCTGGGGGAAGGCATAACTTTTCCACCAGACAGCGCATTGAATGCCAAGGTTTTAGCAAATGGTATTGGAGGGGGGTATATATCCGTATCGTTGTATCGGATGCACCTTGAGTGTGACCTAATGTCTGGAACGGTAACTGTAGGAGTTGTCCATAGTTTGCCTGTAGATGGAGTTGACCTACTCCTGGGGATTGATTCGGCCTGAGCAAAGGTAGTAGCTTCTCCAGTAGTCACGGAGAAACCAAGTAAAGTTAAAGAGACAAAACAGTTGCAGGAAAAGGTTCCAGGAATTTTTCCTTCATGTGTAGTGACCCGAGCAATGGCTAAACAAGTTCCATTGTCAGAGGTAAAAGCGGCACCACAGACCGATAGCCGAATACCTGAAACTTTCTTTGGGGATTTGGATAATCCGAAGGAAATGTTCAATAAGTCTTCGCTGATCAAGGCTCAGCAAGCCAATTCTGAGTTAAATAAAGGGCTGAAGCAAAGAGAGTTCCAGAAGACTACTATATTATAAATGGGATTCTGATGAGGAAGTGGAGACCTCCAAACAGACCTGTGGATGAAGAATGGACAGTTGTTCATCAGATAGTAGTACTGCCCAAGCATAGCCAGAAAATATTAAGGATAGCCCATTAAATTCCTATAACCGGACACGTGGGGCTGGATTTTAAAGATCCCTCGATGTCGGCATTTGTGGTGGTTTGGGGGGGATGGGGCGGCCTGAAGACGGCCCGGATGAGGCTCGCCACGGACCTCGACGCCGGCAGGGCACCGTGGCTGCTTCCCCGCTGCTGGGCGACGGGACCATAATTTGAATATTTAAATCAATTAAAATAATTAATTTAAATAAACTTACCTCGCCTCCTGATGTCCCGCTACGATCTTCAGCCTGGCGGCCAGCACTCCAGTGCCTTCGGACCCCCATCCGGGGTGACGAGGCCCAACGCTGGTGGGGAGGAGGTAAGTTTCTCTGTGCAGAAGGGGGGGCCGGGGTCAAATTAACTTCATGGTTGTAGGGGATGGGGGCCAAGGACGGACAGCCTGTCCCCTCCACGTGACCTGTGGAGAGGTGGAACTAGAAAAGACAACGCACTCCTCCCGCCTTGGTCGTAACAATTGTCACATTGTTTGTCTGACATTCAGTCTTGGATGAGCCAAAATTTCCTCTAAAAAAAAATACTGGGAACACCAAACTCATTGGCTTTGGCCACCACCACAATCGGCATTCAATCCCCACCGAATTCATCCCTCTCACAGTCTATTGTCTCAGGCTGAACCAGACTGTTCGCAATCTATTTGACTCTGAGCTGATTTCCGAACCAATCACAAAAACTGTTGACTTCCACCTCCATCATATCTCCTGTTTCCGGCCCTGCTTCAGCCCATTTGCTGCTGGCCAGCCTTCTATCTCCCATCCTCCCTAAACTTGAGCTACTCTGAAACTATACTGCTCATATCCTAGTTTGCATCAAGTTGCATTCAACCATAACCATTGTCCTCAATGAGCTACATTGGCTCCCAGGTCATCAATGCTTTATATCAAGATTCTCATTGTCATGTTCAAAGGTTCAACCCTGTCACTATAATCTCCTCCAGCCTTACAAACGAAGTACTTTTCAAGTGTAGTCACTGTTGTGATTCAGGAAACGAGGTAGCCAATTCATGCTCAGCAAACTCCCAAAAACAGCAACGTGATAACGACCAGATTATCTGTTTTTGTGATGTTGATTGAGGGAGATAAATATTGGCCAGGATACCGGGGATAACTCCCCTGCTCTTCTTCCAAATAGTGCCGTGGGATCTCTTACAGCCACCTGAGGGGGCAGACGGCACCTCCCAAACTGCAGCACTCCCTCAATACTGCACTAGAACCTCAGCTTGATTTTGTGCTCAAGTTCTGGAGTAGGACTTCCGACTCAGGCGAGAGTGTTGCAAACTGAACCACAGCTGACGCTTGTTGTTGAAGATTACAGCCTCTTACTGAATCGACTCTGCTTACACAACTGAAAAAAAAGCACTTAGCACTACACATAATCATTCCCCTTAAATCCATGTGCCACTATTTTTGCCACATGGAAAATTCACTAACTATATCCACTGCATTTCCTTTTGCTATTCACTGATAGTTCTTCAAAGAAATTGATCAAGTACTTCATGCATTTTAGAAATCTGCGCTGACTGGTCCATAGAATCATAGAAATTTACAATGCAGGAGGCCATTTGGCCCATCCTAGTTTATAGCACTTCAAGTGCGTATTCAAGTATTTTTTCAATGTGATGACGGTTTATGCCTCAACAACCCCCCCCCCCCCCCCCACCAACCCCCATTCAAGCAATGAGCTCCAAAACCCCCATTACCTACTGGGTGAAAAAAAATTCTCTTCATTTCCCCTCTAACTCTTCTACCAAGAATATACGAACATACGAATTAGGAGCAGGAGTAGGCCACTCGGCCCTTCAAGCCTGCTCTGCCATTCAATAAGTTCATGGCTGAACTGATTACTCCACATTTCCAACTACCCTCAATAACCTTCCTCCCCCGTTGTTTATCAATTACTTGAAATCTAAGCTCCCAGGTTATTGACCTCTCTGCTAAGGGAAATAGGTCCTTCCTATCTACTCTATCTTGGTCCCACTTAATTTTATACACCTCAATTAAATCTCCCATCAGCCTCTTCTGTGCCGAAGAAAACAACCCCAGCCTATTCAATCTTTCCTTATAGCTAAAATTCTCCATTCCTGGCAACATCCTCCCAAATCTCCTCTGTATCCTCTCTAGTGTAATCATATGCTTCTTGTAATGCAGTGACCAGAACTGTACACATGACACAAGCAGTATTCTATTGAGTGTTCCATATCGTTCTAACATAACCTCCCTGCTCTTATTCTCTAGACCGAATAAAGTATCCAATATGCCTTCTTAAGCACCTTATCTACATGTCCTACTACTTTCAGGGACCTGTGTACATGCTTTCCAAGGTCCCTCTGTTCCTCGACACTTCTCAGAATCCTACCATTAATTGTGTATTTCTTGCCTGCTTTTCCCTCCCCAATTGAATTACCTCATACTTCTCTGGATGGAATTCCATTTGCCACTTTTCCGCCCACCTGTTGGTCTATTGATATCTTCCTGCTGTCTACAGCTTTCTTCCTCAGTACCAACCACACGGCCAATTTTTGTACCATCTGCAAATGTTTTAATCATGTCCCCTATATTTAAGTCTAAATCATTGATATATACCACACAAAGTTGATACATACCACACGAAGCAAGGGGCAGAGTACTGAGTCCTGCAGAACCCCAATAGAAACCACCTTCCAGTCACAGAAACCATGATTCTTTTCTTCTTGCCACTGAAGCAATTTTGGATCCAACTTGTCACTTTCCCTTGGATCCTATTGACTTTTACTATTCTGGCCAATCAGCCATGTGGGACCTTGTCAAGAGTCTTGCTAAATCCATGTAGACTACATCAAACATGCTACCCTCATTGAATTTTTTGAGGAGGTAACCAGGAGGGTCAATCAAGTTAGTCAGACAAGACCTTCGCTCAACAAATTCATGCTGACTGTCCTTGATTAATCTATACCTTTCTAAGTGATGATTTATACAGTCTTCAGAATTTTTTTCCACTAATTTGCCCACAGATTAGGCTAACTGGCCTGTAGTTACTGGGGCTATCCCTTTCTCCCTTTTCAAAACAACAATTAAAAATTAGCAGTCCTCCTCTGGTATCCAGAGAGGAATGGAAAATGATGGTCAGAGTCTCTACTATTTCCTCCCTTGTTTCTTTTAACAGCCTGGATACATTTCATCCAATCTATCTACTTTCAAAGATGCCAAAAAACTTAACATTTCCTGTCTCACTATGTTTATCCCATTTGTGGGGAGGCAGTGGCATAGTGGTAATGTCACTAGACAAGTAACCCGGAGCTCCAGGCTAATGCTCTGGGGACATGAGTTCAAATCCCACCACAGCAGAAGGTGAAATTTGAATTCAATTAATAAATCTGGAATTAATAAAGCTAGTCTAGTGGTGATCATGAAACCATTGTCGATTGTCATAAAAACCCATCTGGTTCACTAATGCCGTTAAGGGAAGGAAATCTGCCGTTCTGACTTGCCTACATGTGACTCCAGACCCACAGCAATGTCGTTGACTCTTAAATGTCCTCTGAAATGGCCTAGCAAGCCACTCAGTTGTATCAAACCACTACAAAGTCTAAGAAAAGGAATGAAACCTGATGGACCACCCAGCATCGACCTAGGTACTGGAAAAGACAATGGCAAACCCAGCCCAGTCGACCCTGCAAAGTCTTCCTTACTAACATTTGGGGGCTTGTGCTAAAATTGGGAGAACTGTCCCACAGACGAGTGTAGCAACAGCCTGAAACAGTCAGACTCACAGAATCATACCTTGCAGACAATGTCCCAGACACCACCACCACCATCCCTGGGTATGGCCTGCCCCACCAGCAGGACAGACCCATCAGAGGTGGCGGCACAGTGGTATACAGTCAGGAGGGAGTTCCCCTGGGAGACCTCAAAATTGACTCCAAACCCCATGAAGTCTCATGGCATCAGGTCAAACATGGGCAAGGAAACCTCCTGCTGATTACCACCTACTGCCCCGCCCTCAGTTGATGAATCAGTGCTTCTCCATGTTGAACACCAATTAGAAGTAGCACTGAGGGCAGCAAGGGCACAGATTGTACTCTGGTTGGGGGACTTCAATGTCCATCACCAAGAGTGGTTCAGTAGCACCACTACTGACCGAGCTGGCCGAGTCCTAAAGGACAGAACTGCTAGACTTGATCTGCGGCAGGTGGTGAGAGAACAAAGAGGGGGAAATCTACTTGACCTCATCCTCACCAACCTACCTGTCGCAGATGCATCTGCCCATGACAGTATTGGTAGGAGTGACCACCACACAGTCCTTGTGGAGACAAAGTCCCGTCTTAACACTGAGGGTACCCACCATCGTGTTGTGTGGCACTACCACCATGCTAAATGGTATAGATATCAAACAGATCTAGCAACTCAAAACTGGGCATCCATGAGGCGTGGTGGGCCATCAGCAGCAGAATTGTACTCAACTCAATCTGTAACCTCATAGCCGGCAAATCCCCCACTCTACCATTACCATCAAGTTGGGGGACCAACCCTGGTTCAATGAAGAGTGAAGGAGGGCATGCCAGGAGCAGCACCAGGCATACCTCAAAATGAGGTGTCAACCAGGTGAAGCTACAACACAGGACTTACTTGCATGCCAAACAGTGGAAGCAACATACGATAGATAGGGTTACGAGATCCCACAACCAACTGATCAGATCTAAGCTCTGCAGTCCTGCCACATGCAGTCATGAATGGTGGTGGACAAGTAAACAATTGACAGGAGGAGGAGGCTCCACAAATATCCCCATTCTCAATGATGGGGGAGCCAGCACATCAGTGCAAAAGACAAGGCTGAAGCATTTGCAATAATCTTCAGCCAGAAGTGCCGAATGGATGATCCATCTCGGCCTCCTCCTGGAGGTCCCCAGCATCACAGATGCCAGACTTCAGCCAATTCAATTCAGTCCACACAATATCAAGAAATGGCTGAAGGCACTGGATACTGCAAAGGCTATGGGCCCCGACAACATTACGGCAATAGTGTCAAAGACTTGTGCTCCAGAACTAGCTGCGCCCCGAGCCAAGTTGTTCCACTACAGTTACAACACTGGTACCTACCTGGCAATGTGGAAAATTGCCCAGGTACATCCTGTGCACAAAAAGCAGAACAAATCTGAACCGGCCAATTACCATCCTATCAGTCAACACCCGATCATCAGCAAAGTCATCAAAGGGATCGTCGACAATGCTATCAAGCAGCACTTGCTCAGCAATAACCTGCTCACTACTGCTCAGTTTGGGTTCCGCCACGGCCATTCAGCTGCTGACCTCATTACAGCCTTGGTTCAAACATGGACAAAAGAGCTGAACTCAAGAAGTGAGGCGAGAGTGACTGCCCTCGACATCAAGGCAGCATCAGACCGAGTACGGCATCAAGGAGCCCTGACAAAACTGGAGTCAAATGGAATCAGGGGAAACTGGCTGGAGTCATACCTAGCACAAAGGAAGATGGATGTGGTCGTGGGAGGTCAATCATCTCAGTCCCAGAACATTACTACAGGAGTGCCTCAGGGTAATGCCCTAGTCTCAACCATCTTCAGCTTCTATATCAATGACCTTCCTTCTATCATAAGGTCAGAAGTGGGGATGTTCGCTGATGATTGCACAATGTTCAGCACCATTTGCGAATCCTCAGATACTCAAGCAGCCAGTGTCCATTTGCAGCAAGACCTGGACAACATCCAGGCTTGGGCAGCTGAGTGGCAAGTAACATTCACGCCACACAAGTGCCAAGCAATGACCATCTCCAACAAGAGAGAATCTAACCATCTCCCCTTGATGTTCAATGGCATTACCATCACTGAAACCCCAACTATCAACATCCGGGGGCCAACACTGACCAGAAACTGAACTGGACCAGCCACATCAATGCCGTGGCTACAAGAGCAGGTCAGAGGCTGGGAATTCTGCAGCGAGTAACTCACCTCCTGACTCGCCAATGCCTGTCCACCATCTACATGGTACAAGTCAAGAGTGCGATGGAATACTCTCCACTTGCCTGGATGGGTGCAGCTCCAACAACACTCAAGAAGCTCAATACCATCCAGGACAAAGTAGGCCAATTGATTGGCACCCCATCCATCACCTTCAACATTCACTCCCTCCACCACTGACGCACAGTGGCAGCAGTGTGTACCATCTACAAGATGCACTACAGCAACTCACCAAGGCTCCTTCGACAGCACCCTCCAAACCTGCAACCTCTACCAAGGGCAGCAGATGCATGGGAACACCACCACCTGCAAGTTCCCCTCCAAGCCACACACAATCCAGCCTTGGAACTATATTGCCGTTCCTTTACTGTCGCTGGGTCAAAATCCTGGAACTCCCTTCTTCACAGCATTGTTGGTGTACTAACACTCCAAGGACTGCAGCAGTTCAAGTAGGCAGCTCACCACCACCTTCTCGAGGAAAATTAGGGATGGGCAATAAATGCTGGCATAGCCAGCGATGCCCTCATCCCCGAAACAAATAAAAAAATCCAATATTTCATACTCCTCCTTTAACTACAATAGCTGCATTGTTACCCTCTTCTTGAAAATAGATAGAAAGTATTCATTGAGAACCATGCCCACGTCTTCCGCCTCCACACACAGGTTACCTTTTTAGTCTCTACTGTATTGATAAAGATCTTTGATTTTACTTGCCAATATTTTTCCATGCCCACTCTCTGCTTTCCTAATTTCTTTTTTAATTTCAACCCGGCACTTTCTCTCCTTCTCTAGGTTTTCTGCAGTATTGAGGTCATGGCCTCTAGTCTAGATTTGCCAACATTGCTGCTACTTATGGCTATCATGGCTAATATGGTTTGATATACACAACATGAAGTGTGCTGTTGGCAGCCAATTTTCTAGAGTCAGTCTATTAGCATTACTGCACGTTCAGATTCAGAGAGACGGAGAAAGCACACTGTTGGTGTAAATTAAAATTATATGCAAGTTAAATTTAATAGTATGAGGACAATTAAACAGAGGGCAAGTCTGAAGACTTGAAAGCTACAAAAGGCTACAAAAGACTGTGCCTCTGTCTTCACAAAGAGGATTAAGTTTATGTCGTGGTAGAGGAGGGGGGAGTAGAGATACTGGATAGGATAAAGATAGATAGAAAGGAGGTGCGAATTGAGTTGGCATCAATCCAAATTTATCAAGTCACCCGATCCAGATGGAATGCATTCTAGGTCGGAGCGAAAAGGAATGGAGGTAGCAGAAACTCTGGCTACAATGTTTCAATCCTCCTTGGAAATGGGAGTGGTGCCAGAGGACTGGAGGTTTGCAAATGTAACACCCCCCAAAAAGGAGCGAGGAATAAACCTGGTAATTATAGGCCAGTCAGTCAGTGGTGGGAAAACTAAAGACCGTTGTCAAGGACAAAATTAATTTACACTTAGGGAAGCATGGGTTAATAAGAGGCAAAGATTTGTTCAAGGTAAATCATGCTCGACTTAACCTGATTGCTACTTCATCAGAGAATTCATTGAGGGTTGACGATGGTAATGCAGATAATATACATGGACTTACAAAAGGCATTTGATAAAGTACCAAAGAACAGACTTATTCAGAAAATAAAAACTTATGAGACTAAAGAGACAGTGATTACTTGGGTACATAGAGTAGTGTTGAATGATGTTTTCTGACTGGAGAGGAAACACAGTGTGGTCTCCCAGGGAATCAGTATTAGGACCAATGTGTTTTTGGTTATATATAAATTACTTGGGCTTGGGTATAGGGATACAAGATTGAAGTTTGTGAATGATTCAAAACTTGGCAATGTAGTAAATTAGCAGGATAGTAGCAAACATCAGGGGGACATAGATAAACTGACGAAATGGGCAAACACGTGGCAGATGCAATTTAGTATGGATGAGTGAAGTGATGCACTTTGAGAGAAACACCATGGAAAGGCAGTATAATGATACTAAATTATACTATTTTTTGCGGGGGGGGGGGGGGGGGGGGGGTTTGGGGGGATGCAAGAACAGAGGGACCTGGGAGTGCAATTTACAAATCTTTGAAGGTGGCAGGGCAGGTTAATAGGTGGTTAAGAAAGCAGATGGCTTACTTAGCTTTGTAAATAGAGGCATTAAATACAAAAATAAGGAAGTCATGCTAAACCTTTACAAATCACTGGTTAGGCCTCAGCTGGATTAGTGTATACAATTCTGGGCAACTCACTTTCAGAAGGATATTTAGCACTTGGAAAAGGTATAGAGGTGGTTTACTAGGAATGCTACTAGGAATAAGGCTCTATGTGGAGAGATTGGAGACAATGGTGTTGCTATCCTTAGAGCAGAGAAGGTTAAGGGAAGACCTAATTGAGGTATTCAAAATTCTGTGAGGTTTTGAGAGCAAGTATGGAGAAACTATTTACTCTGCCAAGTGGGTCGGTAACAAGAGGTCACAGATTTAAAAGAACCAAAGGGGAAAATGAGAATTTTGTTCACAGAAAGGATTAAGATCTTGAAAGCACTACCTAAATAGGTAGCGGAGGTCAATTCCATTGGAGTTTTCAAAAGGCAATTGTAAATGTACTTGAAGAGGACTAATTTGTAGGGTTATGGGGACAAAGTTGGTGTGTCGGACCAATTTTGACAGCTCTTTCCAACAGCTGGCACAGGCAAGATGGGCTGAATATCTCCTTCTGTGCTCCACGATTCTATGTTCTATTGCAACATGTGGACTAGGTGGTGGAAGTAGGTTTGAGATGGCAGCTGATGGTCACTTTCACTGGGTGTGCCAGCCCTATGCTGCATGATAGATGCAGTTGTCCTTCAGCTAATGCCACTGATTTGCATCAGCCTTTCTGCTGACCCAGAACCTGAGAAGATAATTGTCCTTAAACCAGTCTCCAACTGCCTGCCATTGTATGTGTACTGAGTAACTGGAGTTCAAGCTTTCCTCCCATTTTCCAATTGTTATGATCCTGTAGTTTTTTTTTCCCCAGGAAGAATGCGGTGTGCCTTTAAGGTTGGAAAAGGAGCAGTACTGCTTTAAGGAAACAAGCTCCAGAGACTGAGTCAATGAATGCATTCTTGTTGCCCTGGGATACAGCCACTCAGAGACTGTGATTTAAAGAGTGCTTTCTCATTGCCATAGGATTCAGCCACTCAGGAGCAAAGACATGAGATACATTATTGCCGATTGAGGTTTGAAATCAGTTGAAAAACTGGCTTTGGAAACAGACAACTGGACCAGCATATACTGAAGGAAATGAGAGTTCTCTCTTGGATTATTTAAACCTTATTTATTATACTCTTAGAATTCTGATGTCAAGCCAGATTAATTTCTTAAAAGAAAATAACCAAATTCCTTTAACTACTGAACTGTAATTGTTGAAATTCAGTGCTGGAAAGAACAGCATAAATTAAACTGCTGAACTAGACTATGGACTGTTATACATTCTACTGTTGAAGAACCTTTTTTTTAACCCATCGGACGGCTGTGAGGACCTCAAACAACCTTGGATTATTCCACATTAGCAGATTTCACTTTGGCAGGAGTGTAAATATGCAAGGACTCTAATTTTTTCTATTTTAAATGTTGTTGATATCTTAGTAGCGTTTAAGAATTTACTTTTTCTAATTAAACAGTTAATTTGTCGATCTAAAGACACCCGGTTTAGTTAGCCTCATTCGGGGGTTAATAGATGGTACAATTTGGCTGGGTCTTTCTTTAATTTGGAAAGTTTAAAATGATGTTAGGCGATCTGTGGAAGGATGGGACTGAATCAATGGTGCGTTTCTCCCGCCACAATCAGAATTGTATATTTTGATTGGGGGCTTTGACTTGAGCAGTTGGTCATAACACAATACTGGCTACCCCATTTTCACTGCAACAATGAGCAGCTGATACTGTTAAATTGGGGTTCCTTACTTCAATAACTGAAGAAAAACTAATTGACCTATCCCTGGTTTATCGCTGTGACTATTTTTTTTGACTGAAGAGAGGTACTGCACAATTGTCTCCTTTGGCATCCTCCAGTCCTCATGTACAGTGTTCCTTTTCAATGAATTTTGAACAATTATAGTCAAAATCCAAATGATTTCTTCCTTAACTTCCCTTAGGGTCATCAAATGTAAACCATCAAGTCCTTGCCATTTGCCCACTGTAATTTTGAAAATTAATTTCTTTAAATAAGTCTCCACTTACAGATCTATAGCTACATCTGGTGATTCTTTATCCCAATGATCACTTCCTGTCTGAAAATGGTGGCCAAGTACTTACTTGGTATCTCTAGCACTGCTTCACTATGTTTGCCTCCTGCATCTCTTAACAGCCCTACCATAACTATCCTCTTACTACGAACATGCCTATATTATTGACTGTTTTCTGACAGTCTTCTCATGCTTTCTCTTTCTATTTTATCTGCCACGTAAGTGTGAAATGTTTCCTTTTTAATTTCAAATTTGATCTAATTTCATCATCGATGAAGCTGTAGCCTTCAAAACATACTTTCTTGCTTGGAGTGCACCTGATCTGTTGTCTTTCGATCTCCTTAAATACTTCCTGTCGATCAATGGTTTTATTTACAAATCTTCCCACTACAATTTCCTTTTTTTCTAATCAAATGAGTCTTTGCCCGTGACTTTTTTTTTCTGTTCTTACACTGAACTTATTGTCGTCATCTCCCAAATGTTCTTTTAGGTCACCCCTTTGTTCCACTTCATTATCCAGAAACGTCCTTGCTGCCACAGCAACAGACTGACTGAGAAAAACGTGATGAACACATTACAAAAGAAAACTCCCATTTCTCATCGTGTACACATTTTGAAGTTCAGTAATATAAACTGGCATTAAAATCTTTTTAATCCTACAGACGGATTCACAGACATTTACTATAAATAAATCTTTTTTTTTTTAAACAGCAGATTGGGCGCTGTACTTCAGTGATATATATAATACATAGGTTACTATGCAAAGGATTTGTCCCAAATTATGTGTGCTAATCCAATTTAGTTTTCATTTATTTAAAAAGTATTGCATTCTAAAGGTACATTATTTGAATGTAACTGACTTAGAAGTACTTAGCACTAAAATGCACAAACTTATCAATAATATTAATATATTTACAGGTGCAGCTGCAAAATTAGATATTTGGTTAATTAATTTGGCTTATCTTAATTAAAATAATGAAATAATTACCAACTCACGTCAAACGAGGCAATATAGCTAATCTTTTGAGATGTCATTCTGAAATATACAGACTACCTTTAATTACATTCCCATTAGAAAACGCACAGTATTTTGTTTTATCTTAGAAGCAAAACACAGCTTGGTAAATGTAAGCAAATAACTTGGGAGCTCATTTGGTGAATTGTCAACATGTTGTTGTGAAATGAGCTTAATATACTGCTAACCAAAAAGTGATGCCACTTTATTAGTTAAATACAATTAATATAATCAAATCAACAAAGACCTAATGCTTAGAAGAGCTCCAACCTGAACAATCCTAGTAACGACAGCATTAGACAATTTACCAAGTGGTGTTACACTGGAAGGAACACAGGGTGGTTGTAATGCCAGTGCAGCAGAAATTAGTACAACTATAAGTATAATGAGGGTGAATTGATGTTTACAACATTTTTCAAGGTTTCTACAGCTCTTTCGCTCAAGTTACGGTGGGTGAACAGGAGAATCCCAGCAGAAATTTACCCCATTGTTATGTAGGAAGAGATGCAGACCACTGCAAGAGGTCTTGCTTATGAATGTGGAGTGGAAATGAGAACTGTATGCTAGGAGACTTAATGGTCAGAATTTCGTGCTAAGAAAGCTATTAGCGCTGCTCACTATTATCAAAAGTGTAAATCAGACAGCAATCTCTGGCAACTGCAAACAAGCAGTTAAACACAGAAATCAGGAAGCTGCTGAAGGAGTTGCCCTGTTCCTCCAAAAGCTGCGCTATGCCAATATCTCACCAAGAGATTCAGCACTGAAATACATCAAATGGCATGAAGTTGCTGTACTTAGGAGTTTGATGCACACTAAACTTGTCAGAAAATGTTAGGGCTTGTTCATTCAAGCGAAAGTCTTATTTTAAGTCTTAATTACTGCCTAATGACTTCTCTGGCACTGAAAATTAACTTTTACAAGTGTGGAGTCACATTCCTTTAGTTCTTAATTATTGTTGTAGATTTAAAAAATGCAAATAATTTTTTTTAAAACCTTTTCCTTGTCACTTTTAACTCTCAATCCCTGCTTTCTTTAATCTTTTAATTTTGTTTTCTGTACATGATTTGGCATTGAATTAACTATTATAACTTATACTTTCTGGTTCAGTTTCTGCACACCTCATTAACCAATAAGATTAAAGAATTGTTAAGGAGATACTCAAAAGGAGTCAGCCATGGCTCAGTCGGTAGCACTCTCACCTGAGTTACAAGGTCAAGCACAAAAAAAAATCAAAGCTGTCACTCCAGTGCAGAAGTGCTGCACTGTTGGAGGTGCTGTCTTTTGGATGAGACATTAAATCGAGGCCCTGTCTGCCCCCTCAGCTGGATATAAAAGATCCCATGGCACTATTTCCAAGAAGAGAGGGGGAGTTATCCCCAGTGTCCTGGCCAATATTTATCCCTCAATCAACATCACAAAAAGAGATTATCTGGTCATTATCACACTGCTGTTTGTGGGAGTTTGCTCTGTGCAAATTGGCGGTCACGTTTCCTACATTGCAACAGTGATATATTTTAAAAGTAATTCATTGGCTGTAAGGCACTTTGAGAAGTTCAGTGTTCATGAAAGGTGCTATATAAATACAAGTCTTCTTAAAAACTCATCTATTCAACCCCGAGCCAGCTGCTTTCCATGAACATTCACTCCCTTCTCTTCCAACAAACAAGAGTAACCATGCTCGAGGGAATATTGCATCATCCGTCGAGAACAGTGCTTTTCAAAATTCGGGTGGAACAGTGTGCTTAGACTATGTCAGCTACTCAAAGAGAAGCAGTACTTGCATTGCTGTATTGTAAATGCTTTCTGCAATGATAGGAATGTGTTTGTAAATCAACAAATAGGAAAAACTATAGCTATTAGATGATACAGTGAAAGAAGTGAGATGATCTTTGGGACCCCTTGAATCCCCTCATGGACCTGCTAAAATGTAGGAATCCTAGTTTGAAAACCTATAATCGAGCGATCATTATAACCTTCAACACTATTCCCAACACAACATTATTTGCTTTGATAGCACTGTTCCACATATCCACTAAACAATGTGAAAGAGATAATTCTTCTGATGTATAGTTTAGTTTCAGGCTCTCCCATTTAACATGTGCTCTCTGGTTTTGTGGCTTACATTACAAAATGGCCAGGATTTTAAAGGGGGACTGGGTACGGTGTATGCAAACCTCAGACAGGTGCTACAACTGGGGATGTGGAGACCCAGCCAACTTTAACAGCTGGACCTCGTTTCCATAATTTTTTCTGTACACTTGCCCAACCCTGGCCAGATCAACTACCTGGCCGCAGGAAGGAGCAAGTGTTCGGCAGCAAAAGGTCCAAAAAGAAACACAAAATTAATATTTGTCAAACTTACTTGCTGGGCCTCGATCCCCCTCCCAACAGTTTAGCCAGATGGGGAAGCAGTCATTGTTCTGCCGCTCAGGCCTCCAACTAAAATTGTACATCGGTTGCAATTACATTATTGGAAGAGCAAGTTAAGATTGGCACATGGCGGGAAGGCAGCAGGATCAGAGGTGCAGTAAGCAATTGGCCTCATTTTAACGACCCTCCACAACAATCTTCTGCCAGGCAGTGGGGTACAGGCAGTTAAATCTTCAATTTTTCTTCCATTTTTTAACCTCTATGTATCCATGGCATCCTGAAAATTTAAGTAGTCTGCTTCTAAAATGATTTATATTTATTGAACTTCTTTAAAATCTCCTTTTTAATAAGTCCTATTGTTGATTAACTGTCCTGTTTTCCAATTTCTCTTGCCACCTCACCTCAGCCAGCTCATTCCTCATCTTCTAAATTCTGTTCTATTCCAATATGCTACCCTTGTTTTAGCTAACATTTTCTCCTTCCACTTAGACCTTAAACTTTTCCATATGATCTCTTAGTCTTTTCCCAATTGGAAACAAGTTCAGTTCTGTAAGTCTTCATGTTTACAGCCCCAGGGCTCATCCCTTTCATCCTTGAAACATTTCCAAGGAATCAATGTTGCTCAAAGCTGTAGGGCTGATGCCTCTGGTGGAAGTGGCACTTGCAGAGTGTGCTGGTTGGGAAACTGTCAGTCCTCAGTGACTTATTTTCTGTCTTCCACCCTGCAAGTGCTGTTCTTCATTAACAGTACCAAGCAAGGGAATCGGCACTTGTATTCCTAATATGGGTTCCACAGTAATCTATACTTTATTAAAATAAGCAGTTTTAATTTCCAATGCAACTAAATGGCCTTAAGACACATCCAAAAACTTTGCTGATAGGTTTCATATTCAGTCGATACTTTCAATGAATGGTCAAAAATCACATCCAAATCCTTTTCCATTTTGCTAATTAAGGCACCCTGCATTATGTCCACATTTTTTATTTCCTGCTCCAAAGCACTTACATATTAAGGGGAGGTGGTGGCATAGTGGTAATGTCACTGAACTAGCAACCCAGAGGCCCAGACTAATGTTTTGGGGACATGGGTTCAAATCCCACCATGGCAGCTGGTGGAATTTAAAATCAATTAATAAATCCGTAATTAAAAACAGTTAGTCTCAGTAATGGTGACCATGAAACCACTGTTGATTGTCATAAAAACCCACCTGGTTCACTAATGCCCTTTAGGGAAGGAAATCTGCCGTCCTTACCTCGTCTGGCCTTCATGTGACGCCAGACCCACAACAATGTGGTTGACTCTTAAATGCCTTCTGAAATGGCTCAGCAAGCAACTCAATTGTACCAAACCACGAGAAGAAAGTCTAAAAGGAATGAAACTGTATGAACGACCCAGCATCGACCTCGGCACCTGAAACGACAACAGCAAACCCAGCCCTGCCGACCTTGCAAAGTCCTCCTTACTAACAGCTGGGGGCTTGTGCCAAAATTGGGAGAGCTGTCCCACAGACTAGTCAAGCAAAAGCCTGACATATTCGTACTCACAGAATCATACCATGCAGACACCCCAATCACCATTCCTGGGTATGTCCTGTCCCACCGGCATGACAGGCCTGCTAAAGGTGACTGCACAGTGGTATACAGTCAAGAGGGAGTTGCCCTAGGAATCCTCAACATTGAGTCTGGACCGCATGAAGTCTCATGGCATCGAGTCAAACATGGACACGGAAAACGTCTGCTCATTACCACCTACCGCCCTCCCTCAGCTGATGAATCAGTGCTTCTCCTTGTTGAACAACACGTGGAAGAAGCACTGAGGGCAGCAAGGGCACAGACTGTACTCTGGGTGGGGGACTTCAATGTCCATCACCAAGAGTGCTACGTGGCACCACTATTGACCAAGCTGCCCGAGTCCTAAAGGACATAGCTGCTAGAGTGGGTCTGTGGCAGGTGGTGAGGGAGCCAAGAGGGAAAAACCTACTTGACCTCATCCTCAACAATCTACCTGTCGCAGATGCATCTGTCCATGACAGTATTTGTAGGAGTGACCACTGCACAGTACTTGAGGAGAAGAGGTGCTGTGGGTCATCAGCAACAGCAGAATTGTATTCAACCACAATCTGTAACCTCATGGCCAGCATATTCCCCACTCTAGCATTACCATCAAGAAGGGGGATCAACCCTGGTTCAATGAAGAGTGCAGAACGGCATGCCGGGAACAGCACCAAGCATACTTAAAAATGAGCCATCAACCTAGTGAAGCTACAACACAGGACTACTAGCATGCCAAACAGCGGAAGCAGCATGCGATAGACAGAGCGATGCAATCCCACAATCAATGGATCAGATCTCAGCTCTGCAGTCCTGCCACATCCAGTCGTGAATGGTGGTGGACAATTAAACAATTGACAGGAGGAGGAAACTCTGCAAATATCCCCATCCTCAACAATGGGGGAAGCCCAGCACATTAGTGTAAAAGACAAGGCTGAAGTATTTGCAACCATCTTCAGCCAGAAGTGCCGAGTGGATGATTCACCTTGGCCTCCTCCTGAGGTCCCAGCATCATAGATACCAGTCTTCAGCCAATTCAATTCATTCCACGTGATATCAAGAAATGGCTGAAGGCACTAGATACTGCACTGGCTATGGGCCCTGACAACATTCCGGCAACAGTACTGAAGACTTGTGCTCCAGAATAGGCCGTACCCCTAGCCAAGCTGTTCCAGTACAGCTACAACGCTGGCATCTACCCAGAAATGTGGAAAGTTGCCAAGATATGTCCTGTCAACAAAAAGCAAGACAAATACAACCTCTACCAACTAGAAGGACAAGGGCAGCAAATACATGGGAACACCACCACCTGCAAGTTCCCCTCCAAGTCACACACCATCCTTCACTGTCGCTGGGTCAAAATCCTGGAATTCCCTTCCTAACAGCACTGTGGGTCTACCTACCTCACATGGACTGCAACAGTTCAAGAAGGCAGCTCACCATCACGTTCTCAAGGGGAATTAGGGATGGGCAATAAATGCTGGCATAGCCAGTGACGCCCACATCCCATGAATGAATAAAAAAAAAACAACCGGCCAATTCCTGTCCCACCAGTCTACTCTCAGCAAAGTAACGGAAGGTGTTGACGATAGTTCTATCAAGCGGCACTTACTCAGCAATAACCTGCTCACTAATGTTCAGTTTGAGTTCCTCCAGTGCCACTCAGCTCCTGACCTCATGATAGCCTTAATACAAACATGGACAAAAGAGCTGAACTCAAGAGGTGAGGTTAGAGTGACTGTCCTTGACATCAAGGCAGCATTTTATCAAGTGTGGCATCAAGGACCCCTAGCAAAACTGGAGTTCATGGGAATCAGGGGAAAAATCTCTACTGCTTGGAGTCACACCTAGCACAAAGGAAGATGGCTGTGGTTGTTGGAGGTCAATCATCTCAGTCCCAGGACATCACTGAAGGAGATCCTCAGGGTAATTTCCTAGGCCCAACCATCTTCAGCTTCATCAATGACCTTACCTCTATCATAAGGTCAGAAGTGGGGATGTTCGCTGATGATTGCACAATGTTCAGCATCATTTGCGACTCCTCAGATACTCAAGCAGTCCGCGTCCATATGCAGCAAGACCCGGACAACATTCAGGCATGGGCTGATAAGTGGCAAATTACATTCGTGCCACACAAGTGCCATGAAATGATCTCCAACAAGAGAGAATCCAACAATCTTGCCTTGACATTCAATGGTAGTAGCATTGCTGAATCCCCCACAATCAACATCCTGGGGATTACCATTGACCAGAAACTGAACTGGACCAGCCACTTAAATACTGTGGCTACAAGAGTAGGTCAGAGGTTGGGAATTCTGTGGTGAGTAACTTATCTCCTGACTCCCTAAAGCCTGTCCTCCATCTTCAAGGCATAAGTCAGGAGTTGATAGAATACTCTCCACTTGCCTGGATGAGCATAGCTCCAACAACACTCAAGAATCTCAACACCATCCAGGAAAAAGCAGCCCAATTGATCGGCACCCCATCCACTACCTTCAACATACAGTCCCTCCACCACCAACGTACAGTGGCAGCAGCGTGTACCATCTACAAGAAGCACTGCAGCAACACACCAAGGCTCCTTCGACAGCACCTTCCAAACCCACGACCTTAACCTAGAAGAACAAGGGCAGCAGATGCATGGGACCACCACCACCACCTACAAGTTTCCCTCCAAGGCACACACTATCCTGACATGGAACTAAATCACCATTCCTTCACTGTCCTGGAACTCCCTTCCTAACAGCACTGTGGGTGTACCTACACCACATGGACTATAGCAGTTCAAGAAGGCGGCTCACCACCACCTTCTCAAGGGCAAAATAATGATGGACAACAAATGCTGGCCGAGCCAGTGACGCTCACATCCCATGAATGAATAAAAATAAAGTCCAAATGAAAATTCATCTGCCATATACTAACTTAGTCCAGATTCCTCTTGATGCCACCATTCTCCCTTTTGCTCATCATCTCAAACTATTGCTTGATTTTAGCAGAAAATTGGGTATTGCAAGTTACAACCCTCTTCCAAATAGCTTATGAATAGAATAGACTAATAGACTCTGTCCCCAATTCTTTTTAATCTATCAATATTTTCTGCTTCTTGTCAAGTAGGTTTTCATTGCAACAATGGACACGACAGAAGAATGCCAGAATAATATAGCTGCGGGGTCCAACAGCAATGCATATTTATATAAAACTTTGCAGGTACACGGTACAACTACAGAACCTTAAACCTCAGAAACCTGCTGCATGCCATCACTGAGCACAATGCTGGTAGGGTTCCTTTCATGTTCACTGCTAGCATGACGAAATTCTCTCATCAGAGCATGACAACCCAATTTATCAACCTTTTCCAAACTATCAATATGCTGCTGGTACCTTACTCTGCATATTTTACCAGTTCTTGGACATATCCAAAATGATATACCAGTAACAAGGAACTCACCAACAGAATTAACCATGTGCAGTATTTAAACGCTGCAGTCAGACCTCGGTTTTAAAATTAAGCTAAATTCATATAGGAGCAGTTTGGTGGTTTGAAGTCTAGTTTCAAAATGAACTGTGATTGTTAGTTTTAAAACTCCTAGGTCATATTCTGTATTGAAAAAGGATTTGCAAAATAAAAGGACTGGAACAGATCATATTGTGCTTGTTTGCTCCAATTACCTGCATCGGGGAATAATTTTGAGAGACAGAAATAGTGCCAAAAAAGCAATGTTAACATGTCACTATGTATAACTATGCCAATAGATTTCTTGGACCTAATTTAGTACCCACCCCCCCTCCCCACCCCCCAAACTGCCTGGCAGAAACCAGGCAATGTAATATTAGTCATAGCAGTAGCACCAATAGGTAATGGATCTGGTCGTGTTATGGCAGAACTCCAGGATATTTTACTCAAATGTAGCACTGTCGTTACATTATATCATGCAAGTGTAGGTCTGCAGCGGTTCAAGAAGATGGTTCGCCACCAACTTCTCAAGGGCAATTAAAGATGATCAATAAATGCTGGACTTGCCAGCGATGCCCATATCCCATGGACAAATTAAAAAAAGTGTGCGTCCCTTTAAGCTTATGCAGTCTAATTGCTGGATTCACTCAAATCAACCAGCAACAACGGGCATTTACATAGCACGTTTATCATAGTAAAATATACCAACGTGCTTCATAAGAGGACAGATAGAACTTGACACCAAACCAGAGGAGGAGATATTAGAATGGGTAACTAAAAGAGTGGTCAAAGGTTTAAGTTTTTGGAAGCCTCTGGAAAGGAGGAGAGGGAGGTGGAAAGATTTGGAGATAGAATTCCAGAGCTTAGGGCCTAGACTGTTGACAATGCTGGAGCACAAGAGGCTAGAGGTGGAGGACTGGAAGAGGTTATAGAAAAAATGAGGGGCGAGGTCATGGAGGGATTAGCACTGGAGGCCATTGTAGGTCAGCAAGCATAGGGGTAATGAGTGAATGGAACTTTGAGAGTTATGGGCAGTAGAGTTTTGGATAAGTTCAAGTTTATGAAGGGTGGGAGGTTGGAAGCTGGCAAAGAAGGTATTGGAATAGTTAAGCTGGAGATAAAAGCATGGATGAGGGTTTCATCAGCCAGTGGGCTGAGGCAGGGGCAAAAGACAGGCAATGTTATGGAGGTGGAACAAAGAACAAAGAAAATTACAGCACAGGAACAGGCCCTTCGGCCCTCCAAGCCTGCGCCGATCCAGATCCTCTACCTAAACATGTCGCCTATTTTCTAAGGGTCTGTATCTCTTTGCTTCCTGCCCATTCATGTATCTGTCTAGATACATCTTAAAAGACGCTATCGTGTTTGCATCTACCACCTCCGCTGGCAACGCGTTCCAGGCACCCACCACCCTCTGCGTAAAGAACTTTCCACGCATATCCCCCCTAAACTTTTCCCCTCTCACTTTGAACTCGTGACCCCTAGTATTTGAATCCCCCACTCTGGGAAAAAGCTTCTTGCTATCCACCCTGTCTATACCTCTCATGATTTTGTACACCTCAATCAGGTCCCCCCTCAACCTCCGTCTTTCTAATGAAAATAATCCTAATCTACTCAACTTCTCTTCATAGCTAGCGCCCTCCATACCAGGCAACATCCTGGTGAACCTCCTCTGCACCCTCTCCAAAGCATCCACATCCTTTTGGTAATGTGGCGACCAGAACTGCACACATATTCCAAATGTGGCCAAACCAAAGTCCTATACAACTGTAACATGACCTGCCAACTCTTGTACTCAATACCCCGTCCGATGAAGGAAAGGAATGCCTTCTTGACCACTCTATTTACCTGCGTTGCCACCTTCAGGGAACAATGGACCTGAACACCCAAATCTCTCTGTACATCAATTTTCCCCAGGACTTTTCCATTTACTGTATAATTCACTCTTGAATTGGATCGTCCAAAATGCATCACCTCGCATTTACCCTGATTGAACTCCATCTGCCATTTCTCTGCCCAACTCTCCAATCTATCTATATTCTGCTGTATTCTCTGACAGTCTCCTTCACTATCTGCTACTCCACCAATCTTAGTGTCATCTGCAAACTTGCTAATCAGACCACCTATACTTTCCTCCAAATCATTTATGTATATCACAAACAACAGTGGTCCCAGCACGGATCCCTGTGGAACACCACTGGTCACACGTCTCCATTTTGAGAAACTCCCTTCCACTGCTACTCTCTGTCTCCTGTTGTCCAGCCAGTTCTTTATCCATCTAGCTAGTCCACCCTGGATCCCATGTGACTTCACTTTCTCCATCAGCCTACCATGGGGAACCTTATCAAATGCCTTACTGAAGTCCATGTATATGACATCTACAGCCCTTCCCTCATCAATCAACTTTGTCACTTCCTCAAAGAATTCTATTAAGTTGGTAACACATGACCTTCCCTGCACAAAACCATGTTGCCTATCACTGATAAGCCCATTTTCTTCCAAATGGGAATAGATCCTATCCCTCAGTATCTTCTCCAGCAGCTTCACTACCACTGACGTCAGGCTCACCGGTCTATAATTACCTGGATTATCCCTGCTACCCTTCTTAAACAAGGGGACAACATTAGCAATTCTCCAGCCCTCCGGGACCTCACCTGTGTTTAAGGATGTTGCAAAGATATCTGTTAAGGCCCCAGCTATTTCCTCTCTCGCTTCCCTCAGTAACCTGGGATAGATCCCATCCGGACCTGGGGACTTGTCCACCTTAATGCCTTTTAGAATACCCAACACTTCCTCCCTCCTTATGCCGACTTGACCTAGAGTAATCAAACATCTGTCCCTAACCTCAACATCCGTCATGTCCCTCTCCTCGGTGAATACCGATGCAAAGTACACGAAGTAGGTGGTCTTTGTGATGGAGAGGATATGGGGTCAGAAAGGATGCCAAAGTTGTGGACAGTCTGGTTCAGCTTGACGCAGTGGCCGAGGGAAAGGGATGTAATCGATAGTGAGGAAACAAAGTTTGTGGCGGGGCTTTGATCTTCCCAATGTTTAACTGGAGGAAATTTCCATTCATCTAAGACTGGATATCTGTCAAGCAGTCTGACAACAGAGGTGGCGGGGGGTGTCGAGAGAGGTGATGGTGAGGTAGAACTAGGTGCCAAGAACCAACATGTAGAACCTGATGTCATGTCTTCAGAGAATGTCACCAAGGGGTGGTACATAGATGAGAAATAGGAAGAAGTTAAGGATAGATCCTTGGGAGGACACCAGAGGTAACAGTGCAGCAGACAGGACGAGAAGCCACTGCAGAAGATCCTCTAGCTATGACTGGATAGGCAAGAGAAATTCCACTCAGCTGGACAACAGAGGAGAATTGTGGGGTCAACCATGTCAAAGCCTGCAGAAGGATGAGAAGAGGTATTACCACCGTGGTCAGGGTCACAGAGGATGTCATTTGTGACTTTGTTTAGGCCTGTTTTAGTGCTGTGACAAGGACAGAAACATGTTTCGATAGGTTCAAACTAAGTGGTCGGAAAGATGGACATAGATTTGGGAGGTGACAACATTTTCAAAGACTTGAAAGGAAAGAGAGGTCGGGAGGTTGGAGATTGCTCCAACCAGAAGCAACAATGGCTCCAGTTCTGTCATAACAATGAACAGTGAATAACCTAGTTATTATCCATTGTTGCTGTCGTGATGTTCACATGGAATCTTTGTGCACTTTTTTGTAAAAACGTTTTGGTACGTTTCCTTATCACTGGCACATTGAATGCAAATGATTTGGTTTACATTTTAACTAATTGCCTCTACATACTGGTTTATCATGCACAGAATTCAATCGATTTCTATAGCGAGTCAGGTTATTAACTAGTTACAATGCACTGAATATTTCAAATGGAATGGTAGATATGTGCTTTATTCAGTTCCAGAAAGAATGGATTGAGAGATATGATGAAGTGAGTCAGTGATCCTTATATCTGCAAAAATCAACAGGCCTGTTTGGACCTGTGTGAATTTTTCTGCTCCTTTAATTAGTAACAGCAGAAATGTAGAAAACTAAAGACAAAGGAGGGGTATGTCCTACCAAAATTATGGAGTAAGTCACAAAATTTGGACTGGTTTAATTGGGAAAGATTTCACCGTATTTGGGGGGAGGGTGGTGAGTGTAAGGAAAGAAAGACAAGGTAGTTCTTTGAAAACAAACAGATAATGTAAATGCAAGCAGATTATTCAACCTAAACTGTGATCACACTTAAGAACATTATAAAAAGTTGGTCCAAAGATTAGAATTCATCCTTCCCACAGTGGCACGGATAGAATATGCTCCCATCTAAAGCAATTATTGTAAATTAATTCTTAACAATATACTGAACAAATACCTATTTAGGAATGGGATCAACAGCTAAAAAGATAATTATAGGACATAGGTGAGCAAATGCTCCATGGACAACAAAAGTACCAGTCCTTTGGGGATCACAGGAATGTTATCTGTAGAACACAACTAATCAACATTGAATAATGTGGATCACATGAGTGAAATATATATTTTACTTTTATATTTTAGCAGGTCTTGTATTCTTGGAATTTTATCTATGATTAGTTACTTCCCCTGGGAGATCAGTAATATGACCTGTTGAAAGGAGTGGGCTTAATAGACCAAGATACGGTTCTCATTCCACACTTTGTTCCAAATGTGTGAGGTACTTTATTAATGTTGTGTTTCTACTGGAGTTGAACGTACAAACATTTTTGGCACTATAAAATGTTACCTGTACTCTCCACTCGACCTTTCACAATGTTATCTTCATTTTATACCTACATGCAGTACAATCCACAAAAAACACAATCATTTGTGTAATTTACATTGTACAACTGCAGTAAATGCATGTGTGTTTGAAATGAGCACAGTTGGTTGTTTTATTGGGGGGGGGGGTTGAATTAAAGTAAGGAAAGAGATTACACTTCATGAGATATCACAATCTTCCGTGATTATCTTTTTTTTAAATAAAAATGCTTAAAAGTTATCTGACCAACTGCACTGAATCCTGACTTTGATTTTTTTTTTCAAAATGAGCACACATTTGAACTCTGGTCCCCCTGCTTGAAACATTTGTTATAGCGGATACAGCCTGTGCCCCCCACTCACCCCCTGCCCATTAAAAACACTTGTAATGGTACATACAGCCAGTTCTCACTATGCTGCCACCTGAAAACTTGCATCTGCGACACAGGCAGTACCCACAGCCATTTTGTCCACTGCACTAGATTTTATCAAAGACTCCTGTCATCTTTCATAAGTTCCTTTCAGTTACTGATCAAAAAGAGACACCAGTGATTCCAAGCCTTGTTCTGAATTACCTCATTTAAAAATATCTCCCTAGGTTCAGTCTAGTGCATTTCAGTTTTTGACAGTGGTTTATTGGTTTCCTCTAATGTAAAGGGCTTACACAAAACAAGCATCATTTCATCATACTGAAATTTATTTCATTTCTAAATTGCTCAGTGATTATACATTGGTTCAAGGCTGTCTTGTTGATACAAAGAAGTTGAGTAATCACAGTGTGCTATCCACTCCTTCCGATAGCAATCAGTAAACGGTTGCCTACTCGGGTAGGAAGACAGAAACAAACAAGTTGCTGAACTTGAATTCCAACCATACCACAAATAAAACTCAATAACCTCAGGGATAAAATATCAGCTTTTCAGAAGATTCCAAACCAATTTGCTTTTGCCAGTGTAATCTGTCACCTAAAAATTCAATCTACAGCAAAGATTTTACTTGTTCATTACAGCTATTGCAGCATATGTGGGTTTAATAATTACTATTAAATTGTCTATAAAAGTACTTGAGAAAATGATGACAATTTTCTGAACAGTACACTAAAGGATACTCTAAATGCTGTATTTAGTGATTTGGGCTTAGGCTGTGAAATTGCCATTCATTACACACCTCAGCAAATAATCTCTCTCCGCTAGGGCTGAAAAATTTAGTCATCCAGGCCGGGCATCCTAATGTATTTCTAAAGGAAAACATATTGGGAAATACTCAAAATTAGTTTTAAACTGCAATGAATATTTATATATACTCTGAAATTGTTAAAATGTACAAGAGCATATTTGCTTACAAAACACATGAACCCATCTTCCTCATGATGTTACCACATCCACCTACAATAATTTGGGAGAGAAAATGGGATGACAATTTCTCAAAGCAAATAACACAATGAGGTTACATTCAGAGTATTCATGCAAAAAAACATTTTTATGGGCTATGAGCGTTTGCAAAACTGTTACATAAGTATCTCATGAAATAAATGAAGTTCATGTTTTAACTTGTTTTTGATGTTTGCACAAAAAAGAAATTAAATTTTAGCTACTTCTACTGCAACTAAAGATGGTTCCTTTCGGATTTTCACCCATTGTAATTTCCTAACAATATACCCAAGGGAGCAGGGCTTATAAACAGCATGCCCTGAATACTTCTGCTGTCAATGATAAAAACGCTTCGATTTTGAGGCACGACTGCATGCTGGGAACTTTCGTCTGCTACCTTTCTGTGTCTCTTCCGCTCAAGGAGCCCCCCAAACTCAATATACAGATTTATCCAATAGTACCTAAAGGAAAACATTTTTGGAAGTATTTTGAACACAGAAAATTTCAATTTAAGCTAAGTGCTACATTTTTGGATCTTTTCCAACTCTCACAGTAGATTATTTTCGTTCTTTTATTTTTGATTACTCTCAGTCAAGCTGAACTCTTCATACCTCCAAATGCGATGATCCTTGCCTTGAAATCTAGATAGGCTTTTTGGCTATGCGTCCAGGAAAACCAACAGCAAATTCTCTCTGGTAAGTGGTTTTTAGTTATTGGACATGTCGTATGCCTCCAATAAATACAGTCTTTGAAAGTTCTAGAGCGTCACAGTGGACCTTGTTTTAATTTTAAAATACAAAGCAAATTTATTTTACAAAAGCTGAACAAGTATCTAAGTAACAGAGTGTTCTACCTAACACGCATGAAAAAAATAAGATCACAACTAAGAACTAATCTAATACCCTATAAATACATTTTAATAAGTATATTTTCCCAGGGCTTTTTTTCTTTAACACCATGGGCACTTAATTAATCAAAATTCAAACTGAATAGTTCCTCCTCTGAGATCAAGCAAATTGCCTTGATTTAAATACTTTTTAAATCCCAGAAAAGTGTTACTGGGACTTCTGCCTTTTGACTATTTGACCATACAAATGTTAAAAAGGAACCAAAGGGATGCAATTGCAACAGGCAAAGCTTGCAAAATGGTAGCAAAATATGCTTGGCACAGGGATCAGAATTGTGGTTGGCTTTTATACTATTTATGCACCATGACTGAATTAAGCAAAATTTGACAAAACACAACTTTTTTTCCATTGCAAGGTTACTTACTTTATAATTGTGTTTTTTAATGTCTTTTTAATATTACAAGCCTTATTTCAGTTGCATGTCCTCAACTTTGAGGAGAAACCAAGATGCAAGCCGAAAAGATTCTGTAAAAATACTGCAAGCAATTACACTGACTTACTTTTTCTTATTTTGATGACCATTCATTCTAGGTTGGTTACTTTCCTAACTCATCAACTTTCTATCGCAATGCAATCTACCCACTTTCCTTCTGATTTGTACACTGTATCTACATTATTTGTACCTCTACAAAATTGCCAGAATTGATTTGTGCATTGTGATTCGTTGCTACTTTCTGAATATAAAATTTCAGCCACATGCATGTGCGACTGTACTGTTAGGTACAGAAAAATGTAACACCTGAGGTGTGACAGATCAAATGCATGTCACTCAAAATGTTTCATTTGTAGTCGTAAATCTTCAGTGGCACTGCTGATGACAAGTCAAGTGATACACAGTTTCACAAGAATGTTGTATGATGTAAAATACACTGCATTATTTTGCTGCAAATGTACAGATATATGATTCCTTAAAGTCTAATTGATGTGAAAACACTGAGTTCATACATCATGTATTTTACTCACGGGCCTAGCTACAAAACTAGCAAAAAAATGACCAACAGCTCCAAACAAGCTGCCACAGTCCTCACTTGTGACAGCAAGTATTTACATGGGTTTTGTAACTAAAGTTGTAGGTATACACACTTGTATTAAAGGGAAAGAAATCCAAATGGTGAAGACAATATTGATGATGCATACATACGGGTGTCCATCAGCATTGTGCCCAAAAGGTTTTGTATTTTTGCATTGTAAACTATATATTTTTTTATTCATTCATGGGATGTGGGCATCGCTGGCTAGGCCAGCATTTATTGCCCATCTCTAATTGCCCTTGAGAAGATGGTGGTGAGCTGCTGCCTTGAACTGCTGCAGTCCATGTAGGGTAGGTATACCCACAGTGCTGTCAGGAAGGGAGTTCCAGGATTTTGATCCAGTGAAGTGAAGGAATGACTATATAGTTTGAAGGTGTGTGGCTTGGAGAGGAATTTGCAGGTGGTGATGTTCCCAACCATTTGCTGCCCTTGTCCTTCTAGGTGGTAGAGGTCACGAGTTTGGAAGGTGCTGTCTAAGGTGGTGTGTTGCTGCCGTGCATCTTGTAGATGGTACACATTGTTGCCACTGGGCATCGGTGGTGGAGGGAGTGAATATTTGTGGATGGGGTGCAAATCAAGTGGGCTGCTTTGTCCTGGATTGTGTCGAGCTTCTTGAGTGTTGTTGGAGCTGCACCCATCCAGGCAATTGGAGAGTATTCCATCACACTCCTGACTTGTGCCTTGTAGATGGTGGACAGGCTTTGGGGAGCCAGGAGGTGAATTAGTCGCTGCAGGATTCCTAGCCTCTGACCTGCTCTTGTAGCCATGGTATTTATATGGCTACTCCAGTTCAGTTTCTGGTCAATGGTAACCCCCAGGATGTTGATGGTGGGGGATTCAGCGATGGTAATGTCAAGGGGAGAGTGTTAGATTCTCTCTTGTTGGAGATGGTCATTGCCTGGCATTTGTGCGGCGTGAATGTTACTTGCCACTTATCATCCCAAGCCTGGATATTGTCCAGGTCTTGCTGCATTTCTACACGGCTTGCTTCAGTATCTGAGGAGTCAAGAATGGTGCTAAACATTGTGCAATCATCAGCGAACATCCCCACTTCTGACCTTATGATTGAAGGAAGGTCATTGATGAAGCAGTTGAAGATGGTTGGGCCTAAGGCACTACCCTGAAAAACTCCTGCAGTGATGTCCTGGAGCTCAGATGATTGACTTCCAACAACCATCTTCCCTTGCGCTAGGTATGACTCCAACTAGCAGAGTTTTCCCCTGATTCCCATTGACTTCACTTTTGCTAAGGCTCCTTGATGCCATACTCAGTCAAATGCTGCCTTGATGTCAAGGGCAGTCACTCTCACCTCATTTGAGTTAATGTTAGGCACTGTTTAATACATTTTTAATTTTAAATAAAAAAAAGAGAAAATAATAAATTGACATTTGGATTTTCAATAGATTAACCAGATCTGTATTTACTGAAAAGGTTCCTCAAAAATCAGTCTCTGCAATCCCCCTCTGGACTCAAGTCGTTAGAGACTGAACCACATACAACTATCCACCCTCTCAGACACTTTTCTCCAACCCTCAGTTCCCCTTGGCATTCTTCACCTGCTCCTCATCAATGGAATTTGGCAATTTACTCTCCGTTCAACCCAGCTAAAGTGATACTATTCTTCCATTCCCCCCATTCAAGCTGGCATTCTTCCCTCCTCTCCAGTTTATACTGGCACCTTCCTCCACTTATCTAGTTCATGTTGATATGCACACACAGTTGATAGGGCACTCTTTTTCTACCCCTACACCAAAGTTCCATTCAGTCTCAGTCTCTCCCCTTCATTTTCAGCCACTTGCCCACCACTTTGTCATGCATTTCTCTCCGTCACTTCCATCCATTGCCGTATCACTCTTCACTTCATTGATATCCAAGCTTCACTTCCACTGGCATCTATTTTCCTTCTTCCCGTCACCACTGCTTGCTCCTACCCGAGTACAGTGGCAAAGGCACAGAAACAAATCCTCATCTCTTCTTCAGTCCTCATGGTTGCGATTGCTGCCTCTATCCTATAGATGGATAATCTTATTTTTGTGCCTACAGTATAAACAAGCCACAATCCTAGGCATTAGGGATCTGTTTCAGTGTATTAGCACCTGATAGAGGATGAGAAGGACTATGAGGATTGGATTGTTAGGGAGGGGAGGGAAAGGTGGTGGTAGCAGAGGGAGGCTGGATGGTTAATGATTAAATGGTTCCTAATTTTATTCAATGAAATGGCATTGGTCAAAAATGTCTAATAAATTAAAGCAATGGACAAAGTTAGCCAATTTTATTAAATAAGACCAGCAGCTATTTAACGAAAAATTACAAAAATATTAAATTTGCAGGTTCAGTCAAAAGTGGGGCCAGAAATATTTCTTAATTAATTTATTGTACAACCAATACCAAGGCCAGATTATTATTCTTAAATTCATCTTGCAACAACAAGGAATGGGATCAATGAAGGTAGCTACAGCCAGGAGTCAGGCCAGGGTAGTGGGCTGAGGCAGACAAATTTTTGCAGACAGCAAAGCCAAACTGAGATTATTAATGTAAAAAAATACTTCAGATGTTGTAAATTTGAAATAAAAACAGAAAATGCTGGAATTACTCAGCAGGTCTGGCAGCATCTGTGGAGAGAGAAACAAAGTTAACGTTTCAGGTCTGTGACCTTCCATCATTTCATGAATGAGCAGAGACAATACATGGTAAATGGCACAATTTTAAAGGGGTGCAAGAAAGAAACCTGGAAGTATTTGTGCAGACATCTTTGAGGCTAGCTGGACAGGTTAACAAAGCAGTTATTAAGCACATGGGCCCTGGACTTTATAAATAGATGCACAGAGTACAAATGCCAGGAAGTTTTGCTAAACCTATATAAAATACTAGTTTGGCCCCAGCTGGAGTACTATGTCCAGTTCTGGGCACCATACTTTAGAATGTGAAGGCTTTGGACAGAATACAGAAGATATTTACTAGAATGGCTTTAGGGATGAGGGATTACAGTTAGTGTTAGACTGGAGAAGCTGGGGTTGTTCTCCTTCGAGTTAGACTAACTGTAATGCTCTTCCAAAGAGCCAGTGCAGACTTGACGGGCCAAATGGCCTCCTTCTGTGCTGTACTATTCTATGACTCTATGAAATAACTTTACTCATGGGCTAGGCTAGAAGATTTTGTAACTATAGAACCAAGCAAACACAACACATTTTGTTAAAATAATTGAGGGGAAACATTTTTTTTTATAAACATTGGTTGCTCAAAATATTTTCCTATAATAAGTTCCAGTGGTATAAGTTGTGCCTTGATCAGAGGGCAATGAGTTCTGAGAAAACCACATCACTGTCACCTCGTGGCCAGAGGATTGAAGTTACAACACAACATGCAATGGTGACATAGGAATTTCCATTGTAGTCTCTTCTCCTATAACGTTGCACATGGGGAGTCAAGGCCAAGCTTAGTATTCAAGTGAAGCAGGTTTACACAGCTTAGGGTGGGTTTGAAGAGTTACATGATTAGGTTCTGCTTTTCCAAACTAATGTTACATGATAGATGGAATGAGATGCTAGCATATGGAGTTTGTAGTAGGGCCCAAAGATGATAGCTCTAGACATTGCAGTATTTACCTGGAAGAAATTGTGGCTCATCCAAGACTGGATATTGGACAAGCAGTTTGACGGAACAGAGACAGTAGACAGGTGGAGGACAAGTTGGTGGAAAGGTAGAGCTGCACATCATCAACATACATGTATGAGCCAACTCCACGTCTCCTGAGATGTTAGCAAGGGGCAGCATGTAGAGGAGAAAAAGAGGAGAGGACCAAAGAGAATTTCTTTGGGGACTCCGGAAGTAACAGTGCGGAGCTGATAAGAGAAGGTATTGCTGGATATGGTCTGTCTACGATTGGATATGTACGAGTAAAACCAAGCAAGGGCAATCATACTGCTGGAAAAGTATTGGAGGAGCACGGTATGATCACAAATGCTGCACAAATGTAGAGGATGAAGAGGAGGGATAAATAGGAGTATACATATAGGAAGGTCTTCCAGGTGGGGGCCTGAGCTCACAGCCCACATCTTCCACTGAGAAGGAAATCTGTTTCTGAAAATGGGCAAACATTCAAACCCTCCCCCATACTGAGGGGGGAATATGAGTGTGTGGATAGGATATCCAGACCGTTGAAAGGGAGTTCAAGCAACCCTATCCAAACTGAAATGATTATTGTGCCCTCCACAGAATAAAGGATAGTTTACCACGCAGTCATAAGAGTTTGCCAGTTTCTTGCCCTCACCCCAACAAAATCCTCGCCTTACCCTTGCAGTAAATTCAATATTTGCAGGGATCTATTTGAAACTTACAAACCAATGTAACCAGGCACGTTCCATTCCCCCTCCCACTGCTGATAGAATTCAAGAATTTAACAGTGAGCCAAACCCACAAACTGTCTCTCAGATCTGTCAAACCCCAGCAACCATACCCAACTGCTGTCAAACTCTAAAACCTTATCCCAGTGTTGCCAAAACCCAGGACTATTATCCTCAGTACTAAAGACCGGGACAATGCCTTGGTGTGCTTAATTATCTCCCTGCACCACCCCCTACCAGCCCCGCTCCCCTCAACCCCAGCTCCACGGCATTTCTTCGAGGATGAAGATTTTGGGAAGGTTGTACTCATCGGTTGCAGGAGAGCACAATCATCGGCGAAAAGAAGTTCACAGATGAGTTTCTCTTGTGTCTTTGTGCGAGCCTGAAGACGCCTAAGGTTGAAAAGGCCTCCATCAGTCCGGAAGTGTACATAAACCCCCTCCTTAACGTCTTCCGTTGTCTGCTGCAGCATCATGCTGAAAGATGGTGAATAAAGTCGCAACCAGCACACAACCCTGCTTCACGCCATTGGAGATTCGGGAGGTACTTGAGAGGTCCCTGTTTTGCTTGATTCGTCCATACTGATTTTCATGAAACTGCTTCACCATGGCCAGGAACCTGGGTGGGCATCCAGGTTTTTCAAGGATTTTCCAAAGTCCATCTTTCTCACAGTGTCAGTGGCGTGGTCTACGAAAGTGATGTACAGGCCTTTGTTTTGCTGACAACACTTTTCTTGTAATTGTCTGTGGTGCCTCTGTTTGCTCTGAAACCGCACTGGCCCTCTGGGAGGTTTTCTTCCGCATTGGTAGGCACAAGCCCTTTCAGAAGTATTCTAGCCAGGATCTCCCCAGCAATAGAAAGGAGGGTGATCCCACATAGTTGGAGCAGTCTGATTTTTATGTTTTGTTTTTGTACAAGGTAATGATAACGGCACCACGAAGATCCCTTGGAATCCTGCCCTGTACCCAGCAGGCCGTGAAAAACTCATGCAGCTTGGTGTATAGGGCAGGGCCACCATGTTTCAAGGCTTTGGGTGGAATTCCACCAGCTCTGGGGGCTTTATTGCTCTTCGTCTGGTTGATGGTAGTCATAGTTTCCTCCAGAATTGGGCTCTCATCCAGTTGTTCTTTGATGGGCTGTTGCTGGATGTGATTGATGGCAGTATCATGCACTGTACACTTGGCGCTAAAGAGAGTTTCAAAGTGCTCCGACCAGCGATCCAGGACTGACTCCTTGTCGGTGTGTAGGGTCTTGCCATCAGCGCTCCTCAAGGGGTTCTGGGTTTGATGTGCTGGTCCATAGACAGATTTTAATGCTTCACAGAAACTTACGTCACCAGTATCAGCATACAGTTGATGTTTTTCTGCAAGTGCGATCCATCAGTCCTTTTTATGTTCCTCAGTTTACATTGAAGGGTGTTGCATGCTTGACGGTAGGCTGTAATTTTCTCTTGGCTGACCAGCTGAGCCAGGTGAGCCTGATGAGCTGACCTTTTTATTTTTAGCAGATCTGGAATTTCCTAGTCATTTTCATTAAACCAGTCCCTATTCTTGGTGCTGGGTCCAATGACCATATTGGAAGTATCCAGTAGTGCAGTTTTGATGTGTTCCCAGAGTTCTTCTGGAGTGGAATCAGCAGTGAGATCAGGATGTTCCAGTCTAGTCTGTAAGGTTGCTTGATATCTATTTCTGCAATATGAGGTTTGCAGGTTGCTGACTCGAAATTTCTTTGATGGGTTGTCTCTAGGCCTGTTCTTGGGCTATTCAGTATTGCTAGAATCCACGGGGTGAATTTTAACTCATTAAGGTGGGTGGCTTTCTGTGTGGACAGCAGGTTAAACAGCTGAAACTCCCAATGTGTCAGGAAACTGGCATGAACCAATCGACTTTCGCCTTTAATCGAACGGTGTTCTTCAGCACTTGGGATAGGTGGATCTGCCATTGAAATATGCCAGATGGCAAGGGGGAAGAGGAGGAAAAGCCTGATGTGGCGAGGGCACCTGGAGCCACACACATATCTACCAGGGATGCCTGGGATGGTCTCATTCAAGCACAGGCATGCTTCAGTTAATGAGGCAGTGCAGCCTTCTGACAACAATTCTCAACCCACTGTGGTCCCCACCCCACCACCACACCCGCCCCCCCCCACCCTCCCCCCCCCCTAGACTCCAGCACAAAATCAGTCCCACAAGCAACCATTCATCCCTCTCACAGACAAACCTTTCTTGTCTTTAAAACTTGTTATACCATTCTTCACAAGGCAAAAGGTCACTTGGCAAGCAGCAGGCAAAACAGGGGAAGATGGGACAATGAATTTTGAAATAAATTTTATTGCTCAAACATGAAACAGTAATGTGACAATGTAAGTGTAACCCAAGTGAATACCCTTGTGCAACTACAAATCATTTTGCTTCCTTTTTCTACTGCTCGCACCTGGTGCAACCCCTGTGGCTTGAGCAGAGCTAGAGGCAGGATGTTCTTATCCCGGCTCTGACTACTCAGATGCTCGTGGCTATCGTTCTCAGGATTTTGGAGCTTGTGAGGGGCCCAAACAAAAACTATCCCATCTGCACTTGCGCAGAGACAGACTCGGCCATCGGGACAGGAGGCAGCACGAGGGTCTTTCATAGTGGGAGGCAAGGGCTCAGGAGTGGAAATGCCTTGAGCAGAGTTCCAACTTCCATGTGTCCCTTCTCCAATTTCCCTCTCATGGCTCTGCTTGCCAAGAGCTGTAGAGCACTTTGTTGCATTTCAGTGAGGTGCTGAACGGTTAAGGTGAGGTTTTCCTCAATCCTCATTCAGTGTGCAGGCCATTGATGAGGGCCAGTATGCATTCAGTGGACTGGCACATCTAATGTGCCATGCAGGTGGTCATTCTTTCCATGGACAGAGACATCAGTGTGAAGGCCTGAGACATGTTTGCACCTATGCTAGAAACTGACTCCTCCAATCATGCTCAATGCAACCTGATCCATTGACACCACCAGCTACTCAAGGGCAATTACGGTGGGCAATAAGTGCTGGCCTTGCCAAAGATGCCCTAATCCCATGAACACATTTTAAAAATAAAACAGCAACAGCCCCAAAAACTTTCCGTGACTCATGATAGTATATCAGTTTTCTCATGATATTCAACTCATTATTTGAGTGTTCTGTTGGTGGCTCAACAGTCTCATTATTATTCACTCCTCTTGCTTAACCAATTTAAATTTTCCATTGAGCTGGAACCTCACCATGCACTTTGCTGAACATATCTATTTCCTTCACAAGCACGATCCTGACCTTCCTGTGGCTCCCCACTTCAACTACCCTCCTATTCCCACGGATGTTTCTGGGTTTGGCTCCCTATATTATTTCAACACAGGATTCAGGGAACAGTATCTCAGCTTTCTCCTGGAATTCCCAGGAGAACGACGAGATACCGTTCCTGTCGTTTGTTTCGTCTTTAGAAATTTCAGACCTCATCTCTCAATTTCTTATCTGTTTCTACGATTCGCCTTCCACTTCTCCACCCCCACACATTTTCAAGTTGCTTTTATATGCACATTTCGCACATCTATCACTGCGTTATGTAGCTACTTTCACATTTGTTGGATTTTCATTGCCTCACAGAGATGATCATGGTACATGAACCACCAATTTTCACTTCTTTCCAAACTGTTTTCAGATAGTAACTCCTCCATTTAACAAGAGTCAGCATTCTTGGCTTTTTACTTCCACCTCATGATGCGTGTTTACAGCATGGCCAAACACAATAACTCAATTCGGGCATGAATTTAATATGCCTAGGCCATTCAGTTTTCTTGGTCATGGTTCACATCAGCTGGAAATCCTGTATTCCATTTCTGGCCTCAATTCTATCCTATAATACATGATCTGTGCAGCAAGAGACAAAGTAAGTTGCTTCAGTGATCCTAATAATCAGTGTAACTGTTCCAATAAATAGCACTGTTATAAGCAGCTGTGAAAACCTCTGCAGCCCATGTATGCATTAATTAAACTGCTACAAGGCTATAAAGCAGCATTTCTACAATTTGAACGTGGCACAGTAATCTCACTTAAAATAGCTATAGTAGAAGTCAGTCATCAAAACACAACCTTGCGTGAAGGTTACATTATCCAAAATTGCTGCGAGCTGATGTCATCCAATAACTTCTAATGATGATGTACTGGTTTCGGACAAGTCCATGCCACAGTCAAATGAAAATTTACTCGACATGGAGTCAAATCATTCATTAGTGCAGCAAAGACAAGTGAGTTAGGAAGTCCCAATCATCAATGAATTCTTTAATAAACTGCTCTCTTGAGGTGGAGCAGTCACCCCCTTCCAATTTTCTCTCTCCTCTGCTGAAAATAATAACACACTGAGGTACGATTGCACAGAACTGACACTATCTAGTCACCACATCCAAATGATCATTCGCTGTTTGTATACCTGGACAAGAAGCATTTGATGGGCTATTCTACTATCGAGAAAATCACCGACTAGACACATATTGGCGGACTACTGAACAGAAAATGCATATCCATATCCTTAGAGTTTTTATTAAGGCAGGATAGGATGTCTCCAATCTGAAAAGCTGGCAGACTGAGGTGCCTGTCAGAAGTAAGCATCCCTCACAGATATGTAGGAGGTTCTTTGCCAGTGCTGCTCTGTAAATGTCTTCTATACATTTGCAGAGCTATGGGAGAAAAATAAGAAACAGTAAGGTCAATACCGGAGGACACAGATTTAAGATAGTTGATAAAGAACCAGAGGAAAATTAGTAGAAAATCTTTTACACTGATTTTTTAATGATCTGGAATGCACTTCTTGAAAGCATGCTGGATACAGATTCAATAGCCTAGATTTTGTGGTTGTAATGATTGTGAAGCTGTCAGCATTCACTATTACTCCACTGAAACTGGCAGCAATTTGGGAGTCTGCATATGTGCAGAATTAATGCAGAAATCCAGAAGTTGCTGTCTGTGATTCCACACTTCTCCAGAGGGCACGCTGTTGAGGTCTCCCTGGGTGCAGTTTCAAAACAATCTGTGGACTGACGAAAACTTCCACTTTTTAGTCTCACTATAAAAATCCCTGAAAAAAATTATACCTTATTGAATGAGGCGTAACTGGGTTTTTAACAGTGTACTAAGTTCAGAATTACTGGTAAACACATGAAAATCTAATTTTATATTTGTGGCATGTCAAATTTCTCCATTATGATCAAAAAATATACGTTTTTTTTTAAGTTTATGGCATTTTAGCTTCTATCTTAATCCAAGCATAATAATTCATTCTACTATCTGAAAATTTAAATTGAAAATGATAATCAGTGCTTTTTACTTCCTGACTTGTTATCTGAAAAATACTTCAATGCGATTGACTGCTTACCCTGCTTGCTAACATCACTGCTGCTAACACCTGGAGATTCCCTTGACTTGATGCCAGATTTAAATTGTTGTCAGAAAAGGGGGAAATCCATCCCAGAAACATCATTAAATCTAAATGGACAGCTTTCTTCGAGGTCAGTTGCAAGCACCGCTGCTTCATCTCAGACTGCAAAATCCTGCCCATTAGTAACTTTCAAAAGACAGTTGAATACATACTTGAAAAGCAAAAATGTGCAAAGCTATGGGGAAAGAACAGGAAAGTGAGACTAATTGGATAACTTTCAAAAAGCCAGCACAGGCACAGAGTCAAATGGCCTTCTTCTGTGCTGTAAGATTTACGTTCCTATGAAAGGGGTCGGCAAAGGTCACGCCAATAGACAGGTTTCTTTGTCAGTAAACCAAGTGTAGTTTATATAAATTACCGAAGTGAAGGGGAGAAATAAAAGCAAACAAATTAATTTCCAATTAAAGCATCATCAAGTCAATTATTTTTTAAAAAGTGTATTTCCAATACTTTTTCTTTCACCAATATAATGGTGTCACGATTACTAATTTAACATAAAGCACAAAAAATACAATTTGATAAGAAATCCACTTTCAATGCAAACATACAGTACACATGGCCTTAGAAACACCATTCTGCCAATGTTTTATTGCCTAACATATGCCTTTTACATTACTGCATTAACCTAGAAGCAAAATCCATAAGTCTTTTATTCCTTATTAGTTAAAAATGAATCCCCAGAGATGCACAAACTGTAATAAAAGACTCCACTCAGATATGTGTGATATTAAGTCAGCAGGAGGATGATGACATTGTCATAGCAACCCTGATTCCCAATAAAAGTAACATGCCTGTGTATTTAAAACATAAATGAGCTCTCGGTGCTACACCAGAATTTAATTGAAAGAACTAAAATGGAAATACAAATGCAAGCAAACTGTCACAGCACAACCGTGCTAATTTTCCTGAATTCAGTCGCAATGTTTCAGGTTGTTGTAATAGCTTTTTAAAAAACTAAATGCCTAGTAATAAGAATAGAGGTTTTTTCTGTATATCGAGTCTTAGTTTCAGGAAGTACAAAACACCATCAATACCTTGCTGGTTACCGTTGACCAGAGCAGCCATATAAATACTGTGGCTACAAATCAGGCCAGAGGCAGGGAATTTTGCAGCGAGTAACTCACCTCCAGACTTCCCAAAGCCTGTCCACCATCTACAAGGCACAAGTCAGGTACGTGATGGAATACTCCCCACTTGCCTGGATGAGTACAGCTCCAACAACACTCAAGAAGCTTGACACCATCCAAGACAAAGCTGTCCACTTGATCAGCAGCCCATCCACCACCTTAAATATTCTCCACCTGTGGCGGAGTGGCAGCAGCGTGTACCATCTACAAGATGCAATGCAGCGACTCACCAAGGTTCCTTCGACAGCACTTTTCAAACCTACAATCTCTACCACCTAGAAGGACAAGGGCAGCAAACACATGGGAACATCACTATCTGCAAGTTGCCCTCCAAGTCACACACCATCCTAACTTGTAACTATATTGTCGTTCCTTCAATGTTGCTGGGTCAAAATCATGGAACTCCCTTCCTAACAGCACTGTGGGTGTACCTACCCCACACGGACTGCAGCCGTTCAACAAACAGGTCAACACCACCATCTCACCAAGGGCAATTAGGGATGGGCAATGAATGCTGGCCTTGCCAGTGATGCTCACATCCCAAGAACTAATATATATCAAAAAAAATCACTGATTTGTCTCTGAAACCATCTAAATGTACAATCATCTTCCTCTACTCTTCCCCTTCACCTAGAAATACCTATATATTAAGCACTCCAACAGCACGTTGACTCAGTGTCTTCAACTTCCCTCACTCACCATCTTCCTCTGAAAATGCAGCGCTCTGTTCTCTCAGATCCAATCCCAAAATCATCCAACCCATTACCAAAGAGGTATGGTAAAAGGACCTCTATCTCGTTAAGGCTTCACCTGGACTCTGACCCCACTACTGAACACCAAGTGAACATTACTGAGGACTCATTTCCTCTGGGAACTTTCCCACTCCACCCTCCTCTTTAGTTCCCCAATGCCACTCTATCCATTCCCCAAGACAAATAGGACTATTCTAGTGGACCGATCATTTCAGTCTGCCGTTGTACCACCAAACTATTTTCCTCCATCCAGCTCCTACCCACCTACATTCATGACTCCATCACCCTCTCGCCACCTTAATTAATTCCAGTTTGCTGGCCCCAACATGAAGCAATTTCTCTCCCCAGTGTTTCTAGCTCTGCATAACTTGAAGTGGCTTAGTTTTTAAAACTCTTAACATCTGACTAAAAATCCAGCTATTTTCATTTCCAATGTTGATTGTACAAATCTAAAAGTAGGAAAATGCACTGAAAAGATTATGGCTCAATTCAGAATACAGGAGTAAAAGCAGTCAAATGGCAAAGTTGTTGTTCTGATTTTGATGCTGATCTGCAGCGGTCACCCCAATTTTAATATGAATAAAGTATGTGTTAAAATATGCCATGCTCAGGGTAGTTTTCTACAAAGGCAGTTTACAGTAAAAATTCAGTTCCTAAGAGTTGACCATGAAATACCAAAAATATTATACTTGATCTGTTTAAAAACATCTGCATTAAGTAGTAAATATTTACATTTAAAGTGATCAAAAATAAAATGAGCATTTCCTATGAACTGAAACATTAAAAGAGTTCAGGAAACAGGAATTTATTGCATTAATGATAGCTCAATGTTTTATTTCAACTTGAATTTTTTTGAACAAAAACAGTAAGTAACTGAACTGTAATTTCATTCCAACAAATCAGATACAAATGAAAAAGTTCCAAATGGTTCTATTAAAAAAGTACCACACTCAGGATTCTCAATAGACACAATGTAGATACAATTTATGCTAAAATTTGCTTTAAAGATATTAGATTCACAGGACAGCACGTTGTGGACTGTGAATCCAAAGCCAGATGAAAGATTGATAATATATTAGTAAGAAGTAATCTTATCATTCCAAAAGACCACACAAGTAGTAATTTAGTGGCTTGTCTCCGCAAGAAATAAACACATTGTGTTAGGAGGGTTTTGATCTCTTCCTGATTGAATAGTGTTACGACCTCAGAGAGATCGTTGTGAAAAATATGAGATACGAACCCCAAACCAATGTAACAAATTACACAAGCTTTCGCGTTTTAAGGCTTTTATTATAACAAATAAACTAAAAGAAATCCCCAATTAAATAGTGTCAGACAAGTCCCCCACCTGCCAAGAATGAGGAAAATGAATTTCGCCAGATGAACATTGATGTTAAACAGTTGTTGAAGAATTTGCTTTAAAAAAAAACAATTGGAGACTTTGGCTGGAGAGAGACATGAGCATATCCACATACAGTACTTCAAAGAACAAAGGGGATATTCCCTGCTCCAATTTAATCCACAATAGACTTTTGATTACCAGACGTTGAAGGTGGAAAAGTTAGCATTCCAGGTTAACTGCTAAGATGGCCGAATACACAAACCTATGTGGTCAGACCGGTTTGGTCACATGGCTGACTGACTGTTGGGTGTTGTTTGAATTTTGAACTTGCCACAGAGTATTTTAAACTCAGAAGGCTGTTAGCTCCTGGACTGAGAACACCTTTCTCTTGTCTGCTCTCATCTCGCTCTCACCAGCTTTGGAAACCATTGAAGACATATGAACACCAAGATAGAAAAGTCTCCTACAGTTAACAAGGTTTAAGAAGAATACTGGGTTCCAATGAAAAGTAAGAGTTGTCTATAATCAAGGACTCTACGGTGAGCTGGAAACAGAAACAGTAACAAGAAACCCCCTTTTGAGATTGCCTCAAACCTCTCCATTTTATTTTTTTTCTGCTCTTTTCTGTCCCTATTTGCATGTGTGTATTGAGTGTGCATGCTAGTATGGGTGCATCGTATATCCGTAGGCATTAACCATATTAGAGTTCAAATTTAAGGTTGAATAAATTTCACTTTTCTTCTTTACACCTAAAGAAAACCTGGTGTGTTCATTTCTTTGCCTTATAATGGGAAAGTGGTGAACAAGGATTCACCAAGGGGGAACACAAAACACAATTTGTTTAAAAATCAAACCCTGTTACAATAAGACTGGGTGAAGACTGTAAAAGACCTCTAGACACCTTTCTCACCAGGTCGTAACAATAGTCATTTGTAAGTAACTGATACCCCAAATTACAAATAAAGATATTTTCTTTACTTATTCGAACACTTGAAAACCTCACACCACACTTATATGTTACACAGTCCTTTTGATGACAAAATCCTTTGCAATTAAAAAGTCCCAAATTCCTCCCAGTTGCAATGGGTTGGATCTCCCAAACTTTTCAAAAATCAATATTCTTTTCACTCACTTCTCTGGCACTTCTGACCTGGACATCAGCAAATAATGTGATTTCCGGTGGTCCCGTGGGTCCTTTACTCCTCCACATTCTCCAACTCTCAAAACAGGTTCAAGTCTTCACAGCCTTTCGTTGTATCTTTTCAGAGAGTAGGCATTCCCTCTCCCTAGCTGCCATTGCTGGGTGTCTTCTCTTACAGCTTGCCTCGAGCTGCACCCTGATGAGGTCCCTTCTTACAGCCTGTTTGCCTTCAGAAAGTCTGTTAAATTTATCTAGACTCAGAAGTCAATAGCTTATTGTTCTGCTCCAAATTGCAGAGACCAGAAGTCAAGGTGCACAAAGCCACTTGGGCCTCTCCTTTGACCCCTGGTATTAGTGGCTGTAATCTCTGTTTTTCAGAAAACAGGCTTTGATCTGTGTTCTCTGCTGCCCTGGTAACTGTGCAGAGTAGAGGTGAGGTCACCTGACCTTCCAGACTCCATCTTGAATTTTTAAAAAAAGATCACAATTTTTATAACAATTATGTTATAAGGTCCAGCATTCATAACAATAACTGGGAATAAGGTCCAACACAGTCACTGAGGAAGGGTGATCTGATCTTTGGCAACTGGGCTATACAGGCAATCCAGCAGCAAAAGGCTGTGAATGGAGAATGGCTCTGCTCTACGACTACAGGAGAGAATGGCTCTGCTCTACGACTACAGGAGAGAATGCAGAGAAGTTAATCTGTACAAGTTCAGGCAGCCAAAGTAGGATAACATTGCGTGTTCTTTATTTTGTATCATTATGTAAACATAAATTGTATCAACTGAACACTAAACGAATTTAATCATACTTTGTTCATTTCACTCTACTGTGAAATAAAGCAGTTTATGAATCAAACCAAACTTTGTTTCAGCTTGTGTCAACTCAGCCCTCTGGAAAAATTAACTAAGTAAACATGCAAAAAACACAGAGATCTAGTCCAGATCGCACTGCAGTTTCACTGTTGCCCTCCCAAGTCCCAGTACCATACAAATAAATGGAAGAGTGAGAATCAATTCCCATAAAAGTAAGGCAATCAGACCGCTTATGGAACGATCGACATCACTGACCCCAAGTAGGTGTCGGATGACAGACTTGAAATCAAAATAAAAAGATTGTAGCAACACAATGCCATCGGTAATTTTAACAATGAGACACCATTTTTCACCAAGGGAAAAAAACAAACTTGCATTTATATACCACCTTTCATACCCTCAAGATGTCCCAAAGGCCATCATAATCAATTAACTATAGCCACTCTTGGTGAAATTTAAGAAACACAGCAGCCAATTTGCACACACAAGGGCCCACAAATAGCATTGAGACAAATGGCCAGATAATCTGCATTTCTTTAAATGTAATATTGGTTGAGAGCTAAATATTGGCCAGGAAACCATGATAACTCCTCTGTTGTCTTTGAATAGTGTCATGGGCCACCTGTGAGGGTAGACAGGACCTCAGTTTATCATCAGACACACAGCACATCTGCAGCAATGAAGCTACGTCTTGCATTATTGCTGCATGGTATGCATTTTGACAAGAAAATTTAACATGGCAATTTAACTGCCCATTTAAGTCAACTTACAAAAAAAAAGTTCCATTTCACACAGAAAAAATACTTGTCAGGAGCAGAATTCTTCATAATTTAAAGACAAACTAAAATAAATAGCAGAGTTATTCCTTTATTAAATAACAAGTAAACTATATAAATTAATAACTAATAGCTGTTACCCGCTGACTCTGAGCATTGTGTTTTCACTTGATAAGGCTACCTGGCTTGCACTTTACCCAAGAATTTTGGGTTAGAACATAGAACATTACAGCGCAGTACAGGCCCTTCAGCCCTCGATGTTGCGCCGACCTGTGAAACCATCTGACCTACACTATTCCATTTTCATCCATATGTCTATCCAATGACCACTTAAATGCCCTTAAAGTTGGCGAGTCTACTACTGTTGCAGGCAGGGCGTTCCACGCCCCTACTACTCTCTGAGTAAAGAAACTACCTCTGACATCTGTCCTATATCTATCACCCCTCAACTTAAAGCTATGTTAATAATACAATTGAGGATTCCTAGCTGCTGTGACAGTTTCATTACTTTATTATTACAAGCAAGCTTCATGCAGGAACTGTGACTCTGCAGCATCACTTCTCAAATCTTTGCTGAAGAAAAGCAAGTCTAAATTAATAATCATAGTGTTCTAAGCACAAGAACAGGAAATAGGAAAAAACATCAAACAGAAATGGGTGAAATGCAAAAATGGAACATTGAGGTTTTGTTTGTGTTTTGTGTGTCCACATAATAAACAATCTTTTACCAATAATCATGAGTTGCAGTTAATCATCTGTGAAAGAAGTCTTTCACACCCAAATGAATTTCTGTAATTCACGGATGACTGGTCACCTCATATAACACATACATATATTATCCGCACATCAGAGTTTCACCAGACATCTGTCACCAATGAAGAATTTGAAGTTTCCTACATGTTATGTTTATATTAATAAAACCTAGGCCTTTCCTATCCTGAGTGGCGTGAAACAGGGCTGTGTTCTCGCACCCACACTGTTTGGGATCTTTTTCTCCCTGCTGCTCTCACATGCGTTCAAGTCTTCAGAAGAAGGAATTTTCCTCCACGCAAGATCAGGTGGCAGGTTGTTCAACCTTGCCCGTCTAAGAGCAAAGACCAAAGTACGGAAAGTCCTCATCAGGGAACTTCTCTTTGCTGAAGATGCTGCATTAACATCTCACACTGAAGAGTGTCTGCAGAATCTCATCGACAGGTTTACGGCTGCCTGCACCGAATTTGGCCTAACCATCAGCCTCAAGAAAACGAACATCATGGGACAGGACGTCAGAAATTCTCCATCCATAAATATTGGCGACCACGCTCTGGAAGTGGTTCAAGAGTTCACCTACCTAGGCTCAACTATCACCAGTAACCTGTCTCTCGATGCAGAAATCAACAAGCGCATGGGAAAGGCTTCCACTGCTACGTCCAGACTGGCCAAGAGAGTGTGGGAAAATGACACACTGACACGGAACACAAAAGTCCGCGTGTATCAAGCCTGTGTCCTCAGTACCTTGCTCTACGGCAGCAAGGCCTGGACAACGTATGTCAGCTAAGGGCGACGTCTCAATTCATTCTATCTTCGCTGCCTCCGGAGAATCCTTGGCATCAGGTGGCAGGACCGTATCTCCAACACAGAAGTCCTTGAGGCGGCCAACATCCCTAGCATTTACACCCTAATGAGTCAGCGGCGCTTGAGATGGCTTAGCCATGTGAGCCGCATGGAAGATAGCAGGATCCCCAAGGACACATTGTACAGTGAGCTCGCCACTGGTATCAGATCCACCGGCCGTCCATGTCTCCGCTTTAAAGACGTCTGCAAACGCGATATGAAGTCCTGTGACATTGATCACAAGTCGTGGGAGTCAGTTGCCAGTGATCGCCAGAGCTGGCGGGCAGCCATAAAGGCGGGGCTAAAGTGTGGCAAGTAGAAGAGACTTAGCAGTTGGCAGGAAAAAAGACAGAAGCGCAAGGGGAGAGCCAACTGCGAAACAGCCCTGACAACCAATTTTATCTGCAGCACCTGTGGAAGAGTCTGTCACTCTAGTATTGGCCTTTATAGCCACTCCAGGCGCTGCTCCACAAACCACTGACCACCTGCAGGCGCTTACCCATTGTCTCCCGAGACAAGGAGGCCAAAGAAGAAGATGATGATGATAGGGGCCAGTATCCCAAGTTTGTATTTATACATTAATCTCAAATTAGGACATTTACACATGCCTTTACTTACACAGTGACTATGACATCAAAAGTCTCAATTGTCAACTAAATTTTTTTTTTATTCGTTCATGGGATGTGGGCATCACTGACTAAGCCAGCGTTCGTTGCCCATCCCTAACTGCCCTTGAAAAGGTAGTGGTGAGCTGCCTTCTTAAACCGCTGCAGTTCTTGGGGTGTAGGTACACCCACAGTGCTGTTAGGAAGAAAGTTCCAGGATTTTGACCCAGCAACAGTAAAGGAATGATGATATAGTTTAAAGTCTGTATGGTGTGCGGCTTGGAAGGGAACTTGTAGTTGGTGGTGCTCCCATGCATCTGCTGCCCTTGTCCTTCCAGGTGGTAGAGGCCGCAGGTTTGAAAGGTGTTGTTGAAGGAGCCTTGATGAGTTGCTGCAATGCAACTTGTAGATGGTACACACTGCTGCCACTGTGCGTTGGTGGTCAAAGGACTGAATGTTGAAGGTGGTGGATGGGGTGTCAATCAAGCAGGCTGCTTTGTTCTGGATGGTGTCGAGCTTCTTGAGTGTTGTTGGATCTGCACCCATCCAGGCAACGTATTCTGTCACACTCCTGCCTTGTAGATGGTGGACTAGGGAGTCAGGAGGTGAGTTACTCGCCACAGAGTTCCCAGCCTCTGACCTGCTCTTGTAGCCACAGTATTTATGTGGCTAGTTCTGTTCGGTTTCTGGTCAATGTTAACCCCCCAGGATGTTGACAGTGGGGGATTCAGCGATGGTAATGCATTGAACATTAAAGGGACATGGTTAGATTGTCTCTTGTTTGAGATGGTCATTACCTGGCACTCGTGTGGCACAAATGTTACTTGCCACTTATCACCCCAAGTCTGGGTGTTGTCCAGGTCTTGCTGCATGTGGACACGCGCTGCTTCAGTATCTGAGGAGTTGCGAATGGTGCTGAACATTTTGCAATCATCAGCGAACATCCTCACTTTTGACCTTATGATGGAGGGAAGGTCATTGATGAAGCAGCTGAAGATAGTTGAGCCTAGGACACTACCCTGAGGAACTCCTGCATCCTGGGACTGAGATGATTGTCCTCCAACAAGTACAACGATCTTTTTTTGTGCTAGGTATGATTCCAATCAACTTTCCCTGATTCCCATTGACTCCAGTTTTGTCAGGGCTCCTTGATTCCATGCTCAGTCAAATGCTGCCTTGATGTCAAGTGCAATCACTCTGACTGGAGATCACCACGATGAACTGAGCCACATGCCTAGCCAGATTTCCAGTAATTTTAGTTTTGTTACAATTTAACAATCATTCATAAGTGAAATGCGAGTGAGAAGTCTATTCAGCCTATAGTAGGCATTCCATCTTTAAAAAATGCATATTATTCCCATCACTTCATCTGGCTATGAATCCAAGGTTTTTACCTCACACTGAAGCTTTAATTCAGGCCTGAAAAACAAATGCTCTTATTTTGATAACTGCTTTCCTTGCAATCCATTAATTCTGCATGTTTTTTTTAAAAACAGGAACAGGAGCTGAATAAGCAGATAAGGGCATTTGAATATTTGTAAGTGGACCTAGGACACTCTGATAATTGTAAGAGGTGGATTCAGGCTCAAAGATCAGTGGGCACAGAATTCAGCATCTTTTTTTTCCAAAATACACTTTATTCATAAAAATATGTAAAATATACATTACAAAAACAGTTCCAAAAAGCACCAAGGCAAAGAGTGCAAAGGAGATCAGTTGCCTCACAACCCTTCCATTTCATTTTACATGCCATGTACATTTTACAGCAAACAAATATTTTCTGGATACAGTTTGAGGGGTTTTCCATGGATCCAGCCCCTCAGTTCACCTTGGTGAGGTGACCTTACACAGTGGTCTTTCCCCATTGAGCCTTTGCCGCGGCTGCCCCAAGCTTTAGTGCGTCCCTCAGCACGTAGTCCTGGACCTTGGAATGTGCCAGTCTGCAACATTCGGTCGTGGACAACTCTTTGTGCTGGAAGACCACCAAGTTTCGGGCAGACCAAAGAGCATCTTTCACCGAATTGATAGTCCTCCAGCAGCAGTTGATGTTTATCTCGGTGTGCGTCTCTGGGAACAGCCCATAGAGCACAGACTCCTGTGTTATAGAGCTGCTTGGGATGAACCTCGACAAAAACCACTGCATCTCTTTCCACACTTGCTGGAATTCAGCGTCCTCAGTCACTACACATTCAGCAGAGGACTCCGCAGTCGGGTTGCTCCCATCTAGTCTTCAACTGTACCATCCAGTTTTTCCTTTAACATCAATCTAACCAATCTCTTGATTTTCAGAACACCAGGAAGGAATATAAAACATGCTGGCAGCTAACATTTGGCACTTTTCACAAGAGATTGCTCAGATGGTAGAAAACTAAATTTAGAAAAAGACCTGCATTTGTATATGTAGGCAAATACAGCAGTCAATTTGTCCAGCAATGATATAAACAATTAATCAGTTATGGTAGTGTTGGTTGAGGAATGAATATTGGCTAGGACAGGAGACCTTCCTGATCTTTTTTTTTAAAAAGTGCCATGGAATCTTCTATGTCTATCTGTAAAATGTCTCATCTGAAAGACAACACTGCTGACATTGAAGTACTTCCTCAATGCTGCACTGAAGCTTCAGCCAAGATATTGGGCTGGATCTTGCACTCAGTGGCGAGCAAACGGCACCAACCATTTGTTACACTTGTGCTTGCTCATTCACTTTTTATTAGAAAGCCAAAAAGGGCATCAGGGACCTGTGTGAGCAGAGCAAGCAACTGTGTATCTCCTTAGCCAATCAGATTGAAGAATCCTTATTGAGCAGTGCAGCATTTTAACCAGGAAGTGTCAATTAGAATAATGAATTTAATGTCAAATCAGGTACAAAAAGTAGAATAGACAGGAAAAGAAAGATTGGATTAAGAGAGAGATATAAGACAGAGAAAAGAGACAAAAAAGGTTTAAAATTATATTTCTCTAAAAAAAATCTCCAATAATTAAAGTCTGAAGGAATGAGACTCCACACTTGTAAAAGTTAATTTTCAGTGCCAGAGAGAAGTTGTTTGGCTGTAATTAAGACTTATGATGCCAAGAAATGGGCATTTACACTAAAATGGACAAGCCACAACGTTTTCAGTGTGTTTAGTTCATAGCTGAGGCAAGTATAGCAACTTCACGCCATTCAATGCATTTGAATAGTGAGTCAGTCAGCATGATACTGGTATGGTGTATCTTTTGGAGGAGCAGGCATCTGACACCAACCTCTGGATTTCCATGTTTAACTGCGCATGTGTGGCTGCTGGAAGTTACTACGATTTCCATGTAAATAATGGTGAGTGCTGTTAGCCGCACCTTTATTTCTACCGCAAAATCCAGCCCCGTGTTGAAATCCTGGAGTGGAATCTGAAATTGCATCTTCTGACTCAGAGGCAAGAGTGCTGCCACTGAGCCAAGCTGACAAACAAAAAAGCTTGAATTGTTTTAGTAAAAATCAGCTTGAGACATCAGATTGCAGATGTGGCAAGTTTGAAGACTAAACAGCTTGATGTTATCGAGTTTTCCTCTTATGCAAGGAGCATTTGTAGGATATTGAACGGCATACACAAAGTTAAAATGGTTTTACTCTCATGTCCTAACTCCACAATACCTACACCCGGGGTCTCTAATCTTTGCTTTTGTGAGAGCTACTTCGGTTAATCGAAAAATATCACAAGACACTTAAACATGTTTTGAAAAATATGATAGATAAATGCTAAATATGTTGCTGTTATACTTACATTATATTACATTTAATATGAAGGAAAACTGATCAACTTTATTTCAATGTGATACTTCACACTGCATGCTGTCCACCAGTCCTGTGAAATTCAGCTTGTAACTGAAGAGGGCAACCCCAGTTAGAGTCATTCAAATGCTTGTCGGTCAGTCAGCTGGGTTCAAAATTTCGATTTGATAAAGTACATGTCAGAAAAGGCAGACTCACAAAGGTATGTGGAACCAAACAAGGAAGCCACTTTCATTGCTGCTGTGCGAATACTGCTGTACCTCTCCGTGTCTACACGACTCCAGAAATCAGTTGCAGTGTACCTTGATTTCAGTTGAAAGTCATTTTGAAGATTAATAATCTCCATTTCCAAATCAACACAATTCAGGTTAAACAGCGAGCTCACTTGTTCAGAAATGTCACGTACATCTACTTCCACAAAGGGGTTTGAAGTAAACATCACAGATGGCTCCAGTTGCTTAAAGACACAAAATCTGTCATTGGCCAAGCCTGGTCAAGAGATCATTGTACTCGCTGGTGTTCAGAAGCCCAGCAGCAGCATCATTTTCTGCCAGCATTCAGAGCACAGATGGAAAGTGCTGCATCTTCTTTTTCTGCAACTGTTGCGTCCAAAGTTCCAATTTCAATTTGAAAGCTTTCACTGCACTTATGTCAGCAATTTTTTTTGTTTTCCCTGCAATTCACAGTTCAGGCTGTTTAATTTCTCTGTCACGTCTGTTAGAATCACAGAATCGTTACAGTGCAGAAGGAGGCCATTCGGCCCATCTCTGAAAGACCAACTCCTTCAGTTCCATTCCCCTGCCTTCTCCCCATAACCCTGCACATTGTTCCTTTTCATATAACTGTCTACTTCCCTTTTGAATGCTTCAGTTGAACCTGTCTCCACAACGTTCTCAGGCAGTGCATTCCAGACCTTAACGATCCACTGCATGAAAAGGTTTTTCCTCATGTCACTTTTGCTTCTCTTACCAAATACTTTAAATCTGTGGCATAAGTCATTGAAGGTGGCAGGACAGGTTGAGAGAGCGATTAATAAAGTATCCTGGGCGATATTAATAGGGGCATACAGTACAAGAGCACGGAAGTTATGTTGAACTTGTACAAGACAAGACGCTAGTTCGGCCTCAGCCGGAGTATTGCGTCCAATTCCGGGCGCCGCACTTGAGGAAAGACGTGAGGGCATTGGAGAGAGTACAGAAAAGATTCACGAGAAAGATTCCACGGGGGGGATGAGGAATTTCAGTTATGAAAACAGATTGGAGAAGTTAGGACTGTTTTCCTTGCAGAAGAGAAGGCTGAGAGGTGATTTGATAGAAGTATTCAAAATCATGAAGGGTCTGGACAGAGTAGATAGAGAGAAACTGTTCCCACTCGTGAAAGGATCGAGAACGAGAGAAATGCTACGTCAAGCAACCATGCACTGCTTGAAATTGGGGTGGTATTTTCATTCCTTAACTCCATAAAAGCTTTAATTACTGACTCAAAGGAAAGAAATCCATGCAGCACTTTCCCTCTGCTAAGCCGCCGGATTTCAGTGTGAAGCAAAACATCGCCATACTTGGATGATAGTTCATCGAGATGTAACTTGAACTGACGTTGTTAAAGGCCCTTGCACGGATCTAATTGATTATTTTCACAACGGGATCCGAACATGATCAAATCCTATTACTTTGCCACAAATTGCCTGTTAAATGATAGTGTTATAGTTCAGGAAACAAGGGAAATCAGGGTCTGCTTTGCAACTTGCAATGAAACCAACATGACGCCCAGTCATTGAAGGGGCTCCATCAGTTGTTATTGACACTAGCTTCTTGATTTGCACATTTTTTTTGCAAAATAATTCTTAACCTCATTGTAGATATCAACTCCTCTGGTATTGGCTTTCAAAGGCAACAATGTCAAGAATTCCTCTTTAATAATAAAGTCTTCAAAAACCATTCAAACAAATACAGCCAGCTGGGAAGTGTCACTGGAGTCATCCGATTCATCACACTGAATGGAGAACCACTGACAAGTGCTGAAATCCCTCGCTTACTGTTACAAAACATCTGCAGATAATGCTGATCCCCTTCTTGCCATGGCGTTCACCCCTAACTGCATGTCGGATATGGCAGACATAATTTCCGGCTCGTTTTTGAAATCTTTGAATAACGATTCAACCATAACAGTCATTACGCACTTTACCATTGCACTGTCTGAAAATGCTGCCTTGTTTTTGTTTAAAAAGTGAGCCACTTGAAAAGATGCCTCTGTTGCCACATTAGCTGCCTTCACTAGTTAAAAACAATTGCGGTCTCTGCAATGCCACCTTCAGTCCGCTTACCTTTTTGTGTGGCAACTGCTTCCTGCAGGAAAATTTTTCTCAAAATCCCCATGTACCATTGCAAAGTACCTCGTTCTTTTTTGCGACTGCAACTCCCACACCATAGATTAGACAGTCACACTTGTCTTTAACGCATGTAAACAAAACATTGTTCTCCCAGTCGGTGAAAATAGTAAGTCTTTTGTCTTTTTTTTTGGACAGGCCTGCGTCAACATCCATGATTCGAGCCATCCTCCTCGCCGCTCGCTCGTCACCCTCCTCACCACTCATCCCGTTATTACATCAGTACATATGATGTCAGTGTGCATGGTGACATCAGGAAGCACATACGTGGATTAACTCTAGCAAGCATGGATGTACTTCAGATGACGTGGACGACTGGACTGCAATGTCAGGAGACACAGTGAAAGTGCAATTTTTCAAAGCTTTATGCGAGCTACTTAAAGACTGACGCTAGCTACCAGTAGTTTGCGACTGACGTGTTGGCGACCTCTGGGCTACAAGATGCAAGATTTGAATCAAAATATTTTAGCATTTGGTTACAGGCCTTTCTTGGGGTTTTTTTTTCATCTTTTCATTGCTTTGAGTTGTCAGCTTTTATGGTCTGTGTGAAATTTTTTTGGAACTATCGGCTTTTTTGTAGGTTGGCACGCATGCAATCTGCATGTTCTTCCATAAAATATTGCAAAGTGCCACTAGATTGTTTGGTGCGCCGTTACGTCCCTAGAGTCTACACTACGCATCCTCATGCCCTTGGAGATTAGGTTGTTTATCACCCAAGCTCAGGGACAGCACATCTGCAGAAACTTGGAGCTCAAGTGAAAAATTACACATTATGGCATGACTGAACTTAACGAAAGAGCCTTCATGCAACTACTAGGTATTTTCAGTAATACAGTGGCTTTTGTTCTACACACTTTCTCAATGAGTTCAAAGGGGCTGGTTTATATGTACAGGACTGCAATGAAGAAAAGCAGGAGTTTGCAATACTCATCAACTTTACATCAGAACAAATTAAAAAGAGGCATGTACTAGGCAATGGGAGTAAGTGACTGGTTTAACTTTACAATAAAATTTGGCACTACTCTTTGCAAGGTATTAAATTACAGTTATCCAGACTTCAATAGGCGACACTCAGCCAGACTATAGCAAACACCCTTACATAACATTTGAAGGACTGTTCAACATTGAGTGCAGCCACTTTCCCTCCCCATTCTCAGTGCTAGCACAACCCTCCTGCACCATGAGAGTACTGATACATATTTCAAAATAAATGATAGGATAATTGATACCTATATGAGACATTTTGAGGGGGTTAAGAGGACATAATAAACTAAGAGTGAAGCTCAAGTAGGTTACTGATGTCACATGAACCAAGCACCTGTTAAGTGATTGCCTGAATCGGTGCTAATTACTGTGAGCAGGATTCTGATTCAGCAGTTGTAGCTTGGGTGTGGTACAAAAAAGGATACAAAAGTAAACAGTAGTTGCTGATGCGAGAGCAGTCGCAGAACAGAGTGCCTCATAAACAGATTGGAAAAGTTAGAAATAGTGTGCAAGTGGGAGAAGGAAATGCTGCTTTTTGCCTCCAATACTTGTGGTTTGTGTAAGCTTACGAGCATACAAATACATAAATTAGGAGCAGGAGTAGGCCACTTGGCACCTAGAGCCTGCTCCACCATTCAATAATATCATGCCTGATCTGATTATAACCTGAACTCCACATTCCTGCCTACCCCCGATAACCTTTCATCCCCTTGCTTATCAAGAATCTATCGACCTTTACCTTAAAAATACTGAAAGACTCTGCTTCCACTGTCTTTTGAAGGAGAGATTTCCAAAGACTCACGACCCTCAAAGAAAAAAAATTCTCCTCATCTCTGTCTTAAATGGGCAACTCCTTATTTTTAAATAGTAACCCCTAGTTCAAGATTCTCCCACAAGGGGAAACATCCTTTCCCTGTCCACCCTCAGGATCTTAGATGTTTCAATTAAATCACCTCTTAGTCTCCTAAACTCCAGCAGATACAAGTTTAGTCAGTCCAATCTTTCCTCATAAAACAACCCGCCCATTCCAGTTATTACTCTCATAAACCTTCACTGAATTGCTTCCAAACGCATTTACATCCTTCCTTAAATAAGGAGACCAATACGGTACACAGTACTCCAGATGTGGTCTCACCAATGCCCTGTATAACTGAAGCATAACCTCCCTGCTTTTGTATTCAATTCCCCTCGCAATAAACAATAACATTCTATTAGCTATCCTAGTTACTTACTGAACCTACATACTACCCTTTTGCGATTCATATACTCGGACATTCAGATCCCTCTGCATCTCAGAGCTCTGCAATCTCTCACCATTTAGATAATATGCTTCTTTTTTATTCTTCCTGCCAAGATGGACCCCATTTGCCAGATCTTTGTCCACCCACTTAACCTATCTATATCCCTTTGTAGACTTCTTATGTCGTCTTCACAACTTACTTTCCTAGCTATCTTTGTCATCAACAAATTTAGCAACCATACATTTGGTCCCTTCATCCAAGTCATTGATATAAATTGTAAAAGGTTGAGGCCGCAGCACTGATCCCTGCAGCACACCACTCGTTACACCTTGCCACCCAGAAAATGACCCATTTATGCCTACTCGATTTCCTGTTAGTTTAGATTTAGTTTAGAGATACAGCACTGAAACAGGCCCTTCGGCCCACCGAGTCTGTGCCGACCATCAACCACCCATTTATACTAATCCTACACTAATCCCATATTCCTACCACATCCCCACCTGTCCCTATATTTCCCTACCACCTACCTCTACTAGGGGCAATTTATAATGGCCAATTTACCTACCAACCTGCAAGTCTTTTGGCTTGTGGGAGGAAACCGGAGCACCCGGAGAAAACCCACGCAGACACAGGGAGAACTTGCAAACTCCACACAGGCAGTACCCAGAATTGAACCCGGGACGCTGGAGCTGTGAGGCTGCGGTGCTAACCACTGCGCCACTGTGCCGCACTGTGCTAAAGATTAGCTAGCCAATCTTCTATCCATGCCAATATGTAACCTCCTACACCATGAACTTTTATTTTCCGCAATAACCTTTGATGTGGCACCTTATCAAATGCCTCTGGAAATCTAAGTAGAGTTCATCCTTTACAGATACCCCTTTATCCAGAACACGTTACTTCTTCAAAGAACTCCAAGAAATTGTTGTGTGGTAGTACAGAACCTGAGTATTGCTGAAAGTAGAGACGTTTTGTCGAAGCTTTTCATCTTGACCTGATGAGTGCAAGACGAAAAGCTTCGACAAATTGTCTCTATTTTCAGCAATATCCAATAAATCGGTGAAACATGATTTCCCTTACAAAACCATGTTGAATCTGCCCGATTACATTGAATTTTTCTAAGTGTCCTGCAAGAATGTCTTTCATAATAGCTTCTAACATTTTCCCTAAGACAGATGTTAAGCTAACTGGCCTGTAGTTTCCTGCTTTCTGTCTCCCTCACTTTTAGAAGAAAGGAATTACATTGGCTATTTTCCAATCTAATGGAACCTTATCCGAATCTAGGGAATTTTTGGAAAATTAAAACCAACACATCAACTATCTCACTAACCACTTCTTTTAGGACCCTAGGATGAAGTCCATCAGGACCCAGGGACTTGTCAGCGCGCAGTTCAACAAGTTGCTCAGTACCACTTCCCTGGGGATTGTAATTTTCTTGAGTTCCTCCCTTCTTTCCATTTCTTGATTTATCGCCATTTCTGGGATGTTACTTGTATCCTCTATTGTGAAAACCGATGCAAAATACCTGTTCAATTCATCTGCCATCTCCCTTTTTCCCTTATTAACTCCCCAGACTCAATTTCTTTTGGTCCAGCACTCACTTTAACTCTTTTCTTTTTTAAATATCTATAGAAATTCTTATTATCTGTTTTTATATTTCTAGCTAGCTTTCTTTCATACTCTAATTTTTCCCTCCTTATCAATCTTTTAGTCATTCTTTGCTGTTCTTTATATTCTGTCCAATCGTCTGACCTGCCACCCATCTTTGCATAATTATATGCTTTTTCTTTAAGTTTGATACCATCTGTAACTTTTTTAGTTTACCACGGATAGTGTGTCCTCCCTCTCCTTGGAATTTTTCTTTATCGTTGGAATGTATCTATTCGGTGTATTCTGAAATACCCTCTTAAATAACTGCCACTAAATCTCTATTGACCTATCCTTGAACCTAATTTTATTCACTTTAAGTTATTCATTTTAGCGAGCTCTGCTTTCATGCCCTCATAATTGTCCTTATTTATGTTCAAGATACTAGTCTTGGACCCATTCTTCTATCCCTCAAACTGAATGTAAAATTCAATCATATTATGATTGCTGCTACCTGGGGCACCTTCAATATGAGGTAATTAATTTAATCCTATCTCGTTGCACAATACCAGGTCAAGTATAGCCTGCTCTCTGGTTGGCTCCAGAATGTGCTGTTCTAAGAAACTCTCCCAAAAACATTCTATGAACGCCTCATTTAGGCTACCTTTGCCCATCTGATTTTTCCAGTCTATATGTAGATTAAAATCCCCCATGATTATCGCCGTACCATTCTGACAAGCTCCCATTACTTCTTCCTTTATACTCTGTCCTACCATGTGGTTACTGTTAGGAGGCCTGTACATCACTCCCACGAGTGACTTCTTGCCTTTATCCTTTCTCATCTCTACCCAAACTACTTCTATATCCTGGTTTCCTGAACTTAGGTCATCCCTCCCTAATGTGCGAATACCATCATTAATTAACAGAGCCAGGCAGTAAGTATTTAAAATTTTATCCAGTGTTTTAGTGTTTAGTGCAAGTTCTAAAGGCGGTGCACGAGCAGAGGAACCTGGGTGTATATATACATAAGTCATTGAGGGTGACAGGACAGATTGAGAGAGTGGTTAATAAAGCATACATTGTCCTGAGCTTTATTAATAGGGGCATAAAGCACAAGAGCAAGGAAGTTATGTTGAACTTGTATAAGACACTAGTTTGGCCTCAGCTAGAGTATTGCGTCCATTCCTGGGCGCCACACTTTAAAGGCCTGCTACCCAACCTGAACTCAACTGGACCCGACGATGTGTCGGGTTCGGGTTGCACTTCCTGGTCCTGCATTCAGGCTAGGGTTGGGCCAGACGTTCTTAGAACGGACACGTTCTACCAGCACCTCAGGTAAGTAACTCTACTGTTAATATACTTTTTGGACTTTAAAGGTGGTTTTGTTACAGTTATTTTAAGCTTGTGCAGGTAAGGAACAAAGTGAAAAACGGAAGGTAGGTTAACTGATGGTTGGGTCAGGTCGGGCAAAAATGGAAGGACTCAGGCTGGCTTGATCTCGGATGGGGTTCTGTCGGGCTCAGGTCGGGTCTCATTTACAAACCCGAGCAGGCCTTTAACACACTTTAGGAAAGACGTAAGGGCATTGGAGAGAGTTCAGAAGAGATTCACGAGAATGTGTCCAGGGATGAGGAAATTCAGTTATGGAGAAAATAGGACTGTTTTCCTTGAAGAGAAGGCTGAGAGGTGATTTGATAGAGGTATTCAAAATCATAAGGGGTCTGGACAGAATAGGGGGGGAGAAACTGTTCCCACTCGTGAAAGGATCGAGAACAAGAGGGCACAGAATTAAAGTATTTGGTAAGAGAAGCAAAAGTGACATGAGGAAAAACTTTTCACGCAGCAAGTGGTTAAGGTCTGGAATGCACTGCCTGAGAATGTGGTGGAGGCAGGTTCAATTGAAGCATTCCAAAGGGAATTAGACAGTTATATGAAAAGGAAGAAGGTGCAGGGTTATGGGGAGAAGGCAAGGGAATGGAACTGAGGGAATTGCTCTTTCAGAGAGCCAGTGCGGACATGATGGGCCGAATGGCCTCCTTCTGCACTGTAACGATTCTGTGATTCTGAGGTTACTGTGCAGAAAAAGAAAAATTAACAACAAAGCAGATATAAATTATATAAGATATGGCAGAGCAGGTTGTGTGTCTGTACTGCAGTATATGGGAGTTTCTGGACAGCAAAAATGTTCCGAATGAACACATCTGCAGTCAATCTTGAATAATATTTAAATATGAAGATGAAAGGGATGATCGTAGAGTAGCAGTCAGAAATCGCGCTTTAGGCACTGCAGGTAAAGGGAAAACCAAATGATGTAAAGCATTTAAAACCAGGATAAAAATATGAAACATGTCAGTAAAACATTACAGAAGGACAGGTTACGGTACGTGGCCTAAATAAATATTCTTTATCAAAATACAGAGTATCAGGAACAAATAGAATGAATTGCAGGCATAAATTCAACGTACAGGGTATGGCATGGTAGCCATTACTGAGAAATGGCTGAAAGACAGTCAGGACTAGGAACTAAATATACCAGGTATTACTGTCTGCAAAAAAGGGACGGAAAATGGTAGAGGGGAGGAGTTGCCACAGTGATTAAGGCTGTAATCACTTCAATGATAAGAGATGTGAGGTAAGCAGGAAGTGGAGATTTTATAGGTACAATTAAGAAATATAACAGGATTTAAGACTGCAGCAGGAGTGGTGTGCAAGCCCCATGGTAAAGTGATAGATTGCATAAAAGTAGAGATTAGGCAAGCATACAACAAAGGCAGAGTGATTTTAAAGGGGGGGGGAGGGGACACTTTAACTTTCATACAGATTGAGATAAGCAGATTAACACGTGCCAGAAATTTCTTGAGTGTGTTGAGGATAGCTTTCTGTAACAATATGTCTGGAACCAACAAGGGGGCATGCCATATTAGATTTAATAACAAGCAATGCGCCTGATTTAGCCTCACAGTGCGTGAGCATTGATCTCAAAGCAGTCTTAATATAGTGGAGTTCAACGTAGTGACTGAAAGGGAGAAACGCAAAATAGCTACAAGGATTCTAGATTAACAATAACTTATATTTATATCGCGCCTTTAATGTAATGAAACATCCCAAGGTGCTTCACAGGAGCATTATAAAACAAAATGACACCGAGCCACAAAAGGAGATATTAGGTCAGATGACCAAAAGCTTGGTCAAAGAGGTAGGTTGTAAGGAATGTTTTAAAGGAGGAAAGTGAGGTAGTGTTGTAGGGAGGGAATTCCGAAGCTTAGAGCTTAGGCAACTGAAGGTATCGCCACCAATGGTGGAGTAATTAAAATTGGGGATGCTTAAAAACCAGAATTAAAAGCAGCGCAGTTATCTCAGAGGGTCGTGGTGTTGGAGGAGGTTACAGAGATAAAGGAGGAGTGAGGCCATGAAGGGATTTGAAAACAAAGATGCGAATTTTAAAATCAAGACATTGCTTGACTGGGAGCCAACGTACGTCAGCGAGCACAGGGATGATAGGTGAACAGGACTTGGTGAGAGTTAAGACACGAGCAGCAGAGTTTTGTATGACTACAAGTTTACATAAGGTGAAATGTGGGAGACCAGCCAGGAGTGTGTTGGAATAGTCAAGTCTGGAGGTAATGAAGGCATGAATGAGAGTTTCAACAGCAGATGAGCTGAGGCAAGGGCAAGGTCAGATGATGTCACGGAGGTGGAAATAAGTGGTCTTAGTGATGGAGCGAATATGTGGTCAGACGCTCAGCTTGGGGTCAAAAGTGACACCAAGGCTGAGAACAGATTGGCTTAATCTCAGAGTATTGCCAGGGAGAGGGATGGAGTTGGTAGCTAGGGAACAGAGTTTGGAGCAGGGATCGAAAATAATGACTTCAGTAAAAAGGTGGTAAAAGGAGGGGTGGGGATAATTAGGGACCTAAAAGGGGATTTACGCATGGAGGCAGAGGGAAAGGCTGAGATACTAAATGTGTACTTTGCATCTGTCTTTACCAAGGGAGAAGATGGTGCCAAAGCCATAGTGAAAGAGGAGGTAGTTGAGACACTGAATGGGCTACAAATTGATGGGAGCTATTAAAGTTGATATGTCACCAGGACCAGACTCAGATGCATCGGAGGATACTGAGAGAAATGAATATGGAAATTGCGGAGGTACTGGCCATAATCTTTAAATTCTTTTTAGATAGAAGGGTGGTGCCAGAGGACTGGAGAATTGCAAATTTTACACCCTTGTTCAAAAAAGGGTGCAAGGATAAGCCCAGCAATTACAGGCCAGTCAGTTTATCCTCGGTGGTGAGAAAGCTTTTACAGATGATAATCTGGGAAAAAATTAAGTGACTCGGACAAATGTGGATTAAAGAAAACTAGCATGGATTTGTTAAAGGCAAATTTGTGTTTAACCTGATTGCGTTTTTTGATGAGGTTACAGAGGGTTAATGATGCCAATAGGGTTGATGTGGTGTATGTGGACTCCAAAAGGCATTTGGTAAAGTACTACATGACAGGTTTGTCAGCAAAGTTAATGCCCATGGAATAAAAGGGATAGTGGCAGCAGAGATACAAAGTTGGTTGAGTGACAGGAAACAGCAAAGTGAAGAAGAGTTGTTTAATCGGACTGGAGGAAGGTATATTGTGGGGGTCCCCAGGGGTCAGTACTTGGACCTTGATCTATAATTAATGACCTAGACTTGGGTGTGCAGTGCTCCCCAATTCCCCTTGACTTCAATTTTGCCAGGGCTCTTTGGTGTCACACTCCATCAAATCCTGCCTGATGTCAACGGCAGTCACTCTTACCTCACCTCTGGGATTTAGCCCTTTTGTCCTTGTTTTGGCCAAGGCTGTAATGAGGCCTAGAACTGAGTGACCCTGGCACTGAGCATGTTATTGCCAAGTAGGTGTCGCTTGATAGCGCTGTCGACAACACCTTCCATCACTTTGCAGAATGGGCAGACAAGTAGCAAATGGAATTTAATAGAGAAATGTGAGAACGCATTTTGGCAGAAGGGCTAGGGAGAGGCAGTACAGACTTAATGGCACAGCTCTCAAGTGTGCAGGAACAGAGGGAACTGGGGGTTCACGTGCATAGATCTTTGAAGGTGACAGGATATATTGGGAGAGTAGTTAGCAAAGTATATGGGATCTTGGGCTTCAATAAAGAAAGATTTTGAGTACAAAAGCAGGGAAGTTATGCTGAATCTTTACAAAGCTCTGGTTAGGCCACAACTAGAGCAGTGCATCCAGATCTCATCACCAGACTTTAGGAATGATGTGAGGGTCCTTGAGAGGATGCAGAGGAGATTTACCAGAAGGGTTCCAGGGATGAGGGATTTTCATGACAAGGTTCGGTTGTTCAGACAGTTGGCATGGAGTTGATGGGCCGACTGGCCTCCTTCTGTTCCATGATGACTCAATGGCTCTCTAAGACTCTATGATTGAGAGTAGACTGATGGGGCAGTAATTGGCCAGATTGGATTTGTCCAGCTTTTTATGGGCAGGTCATACCCGGGCAATTTTCCACATTGTCAGGTAGGTGCCAGTGTTGTAGCTGTACTGGAACAACTTGGCTAAGGAGCACAAGTCTTCAGTACTACAGCCAGTATGTTGTCAGGGCCCAAAGCCTTTGCTGTACCTGTGAAGTGAATCGAATTGTCAGAAGACTGGCATCTGTGATGGTGGGGACCTAAAGAGGAGGCTGAGATGGATCATCCACTCAACACTTCTGGCTAAAGATGGTTGTAAATGCTTTAGACTTGTCTTTTGCTCTGACATGCTGGGCACCACCAACCTTGAGGATGGGAACGTTTTTGGAGCCTTCTACTCCGGTTAGTTGTTTAAGCGGTTAGATGTTAGAGGAATTGTAAATTTTAAATCTTGTATTTGATAGATTATTGTTATACAAACGTATTAAAGGATAAGGAGCAAAGGGGGGAAAATGGGAGTTGGGTTGCGGATCAACCATGATCTCATTGAATGGCAGAACAGGCTCAAGGGGCGAAATGACCTACTCCTGTTCCTACCTACTCTTAACCCTCCAACTCTCTCAGAAGAATGTTCTATTTTATCCACATCACTGTTGTCCAAAATGATAGCTGTCTCCCACAGAAAACTTAACAAGGTCTAGTTGTCTGCACATGAAGCCTCTGATAGAGTTTACTTAATTCAGCGTTTTATTGCATAAGAAACAGCAACAGGAAGTGGCAACTTGATCTACAAATCTACGAGAAGCTCTTGTAATTGGTACACACTGATGCATTAAGTTATCGTAACCAAATTTCACTGTCAACCTTCATCCATATTAATCATACCCTCACCTGCACCCTTTCCTTACTATTCCCTTTGCATTTTCCTCTTATCCTCAACACACATCCCTTATCCCCTACCCTAATTCCAACTTTAGTGTCACCAGTCATTCCTTATCCACACTATAACGCTCTCTGTCACTGTTAAACTCACACACCCTTAAGTTCAACCATTACTCACATCACATTAAACCATTTCTCTTGAAACTCACTCTCGCTGCTCACCCTGTACATCCCCATTTTTATCCTATAAACCTGCCTTGACACTGACTCTTATTCTCACAATAACACTTCACGTAACCCGCCTAAAAAGAAGTTTGCATCACTTTATCAAAATTGGTAAGAGTCAGAATGCAAACACAAAAATTGAATTACTTGTTTATGCTACAAGCTTTGCTTGCAAAAACTAAAGCTGAAAGATAGAAGGTAGGCAAACACCTAAAAATATAGCCTCAGCTAAATGTGCAAACTACATATTTGTACAGACATATTATGTTAGCTCAGTTCAAGGCGGTATTATATTATAAGAAAAGAACTAGTTCCCTTTAAAGCATTCTTCAGGGTCAGGAGCGATGCAGAGATCCCGAAGGATGGAAGCTGGTCACTCCAGGATTTGTGTTATTCTCATGAAATCAGAGACCATTCTCGGATTTCGTCGGAGCCTGGGAATCATTATTTGCATGCCTTGCAGTATAAAATGGAAGACCAAATCTGTCACTGCAATAAGACTGATTAGAAAAAACACTCGTGCTTGAATCATAAGTTACTGTCAACAGATTAACAACCCTTTTTTATGATACTAACCAAGAAATCTGCTAACAAAAGCACTTTAAGATCACGGCTTTTCTTGCCAATTATGATTGTTTTCTGTGAATTCCTCCCAAGTATTCTCCTCTCTACTCAAACTTGAGATACTTTGATTTCATCCACCTCATCACCTGTCAATTACTGTCCAAAAATAGCATTTCTGACTCTGAATGCCTATTACTACAAAACAAATCTTAACGGGGGTATGGTAGCATGGGGGTTATTTTACTGGACTAATAATCCAGATGCCTGAACTAAAGAGCCTGAGACACGAGTTCAAATCCCACCATGGCAGCTGGGGAATTTAAACTCAATTAATTAAATAAATATGAAATTTAAAAGTTGGTAATAGTACTGGTGATCCTGAAAATCAACCCGCTTCACTAACACCCTTGTAGGAAGGAAACCCACCCGAGACACCCCCCCTCCCCCCCCCATCATCCACCCCTATCTGGTCTATGTGTGACGCCAGACCCACAGCAATGTGGTTGACTCATAACTGCCCTCCGAAATGGCCTAGCAAGCCATTCAATGTACCAAACTGCTCGGAAAAGAATAAAACTGGATGGACCACCCGGCATTGACTTAGACACTGGATTCAGATATAACAAAGGGACACCCAGTCAAAAGTCCTCCTCACTCTGGGAGCTTGTGCCAAAATTGAGAGAGCTGTCCTGCAGACTAGTCAAGCAGCAGCTCAATGTACTCATACTCAGAATGAGACCTTAGAACCAATGTCCCAGATGCCTCCATCACAGTTCCCGGGTATGTCTTGTCCCACAGCTTAACCAGAGGTGGCGTCACTGTGTTATACAGTCGGGAGGGAGCCCTGGGAGTCAACATTGACTCCAGACCCCATGAAGTCTCATGGTATCAGGTCAAACATGGGCAAGGAAACTTTCTGATTACCACCTACTGCCCTCCTTCAACTGATGAATCAGTACTCTTCCACAAAGCACTTTGGGTAGCAAGGGCACAGAATGTACTCTGGGTGGGGGACTTCAATGTCTATCACTGACTGTGACTCAATAGCACCACTACCGACTAAGCTGGCAGAGTCCTGAAGGACATAGCTGCCCAATTGCATCTGCGGCAAATGGTGAGAGAACCAACATGAGGGAAATACCTACTTGACCTCATCCTCATCAATCTACCTGTTAGAGATGCATCAGCATGCGGTAGTATTGGTAGAAGTGATCACCACACAATCCCGTCATCACATGAAGGACACCCTTCATCGTGTTGTGTGGCACCACGGCCATGCTAAACGGGATAGATTCAGAACAGATCTAGCAACTTAAAACTCGATGAGGTGCTGTGGGCCATCAGCAGCAGAGCTGTTTGCCACTACAACCTGCAATCATGACCTGGCATATCCCTCACTCTACCATTACCATCAAGGCTGGGAACCAACCCTGGTTCAATGAGGAGGATAGAAGAGCATGCAGGAACACCACCAGGTGCACTTAATCTAAACCTGGTGAAACTACAGCACGGGACTATGTGCCTGTTAAACAGTGGAAACTATACTCAGAGCTAAGTGATCCCACAACCAACGAATCAAATCAAAGCTCTACAGTCATGAATGGTGATGGGCAATTAAACAACTAACAGGAAGAGGAGGCTCAACAAACAACTCCATCCTCAATTATGCCAGAGCCCAGCATGTGCAAAAGACAAGGCTGAAGTGTTTGTGACCATCTTCAGCCAGAACAGCTGAGTGGATAATCTATCTCAGCTTCCCCCGACTTGGAAATATATCATTTGTTCATCGTTGCTGGCTTAAAATCCTGGAAAACACTGTGGGAGTACCTACATCACATGGACTGCAGCAGTTAAGATGGAGGCTCATCATGACCTCTTAAGGGCAATAAGGAATGGGTATTAAATGCTGTCCTTGCCTGCGACGCCCACATCCCATGAACAAATAAAAGAAAACTCACCTATTCTGTGCACGTATGATGCTAGCATATGTGCAGTAGAGACAAGACGCTGCGCTTTCTGCTGCAAGTCAGCTACTGCTGGGAAGGCTGTTCGGCGCCCAAGCACTACGAATGAAGGACGGATTCAAAAAGAATGCATTTTACTCAAAATGAAGACAGTCAGCAACTGCAAGAGTATTAAATGTTTAAACATTGGGAGGGAGGCAGTGGCGTAGTAGTATTGTCACTGGACGAGTAACCCAGAGACCCAGAGTACTGCTCTGGGGACATGGGCTCAAACCCCACCACAACAGATGGTGGAATTTGAATTCAATTAATAAATCTGGAATTAAAAGCCAGTCTAATGATGGCCACAAAACCATTGTCGATTGTCGTAAAAACCCATCTGGTTCACTAATGTCCTTGAGGGAAGGAAATCTGCTGTCCTTACTTGGTCTGGCCTACATGTGACTCCAGACCCACAGCAATGTGGTTGACTCTCAAATGCCCTCTGAAATGGCTGAGCCAAGCCACCCACTACAAAGTCAATAAGGAATGAAACCGGACGGAGCACCTGGCATCGGCCTGGGCACTGGAAATGACAATGGAAAACCCAGCCCTGTTGACCCTGCAAAGTCCTCCTTACTAACATTTGGGGGCTTGTGCCAAAGTTGGGAGAGCTGTTCCACAGACTAGTCAAGCAACAGCCTGACATAGTCATACTCACAGAATCATACTTTACTATGTCCCAGACACTGCCATCACCATCCCCAGGGATGTCCTGTCCCACCGGCAGGTCAGACCAACCAAAGGTGGCAGCACAGGGTATACAATTGGGAGAGAGTTGCCCTGGGAGTCCTCAACATCGACTCCGGTCCCCATGAAGTCTCATGGCATCCGGTCAAACATGGGCAAGGAAATCTCCTGCTGATTACCACCTACCACTCCCCCGTCAGCTGGTGACTCAGTACTCCTCCACATTGAACACTTGGAGGAAGCACTGAGGGTGGCAAGAGCACAAAATGTACTCTGGGCGGGGGACTTCAACGTCCATCACCAAGAAGTGACTCAGTAGCACCATTACTGACCAAGCTGCTACAGCCAAAGGACATAGTTGCTAGACTGGGTCTGCAGCAGGTGGTGAGGGAACCAACATGAGGGAAAAATATACTTGACCTCATCCTCACCAATCTGCCTGTCGCAGATGCATCTGTCCATGACAGTAATGGTACGAGTGACCAACACACTGTCCTTGTGGAGACAAAGACCTGTCTTCACATTGAGGATACCGTCCATCGTGTTGTCTGGCACTACCACCATGCTAAATGGGATAGATTTCAAACAGATTTAGCAATGCAAAACTGGGCATCCATGAGGCGCTGTGGGCCATCAGCAGCAGCAGAACTGTACTCGAGCACAATCTGTAACCTCATGGCCCAGCATATCCCCCACTCTACCATTATCAAACTGGGGGATTAACCTGGTTCAATGAAGATTGCAGGAGGTCATGCCAGGAGCAGCACCAGGCATACCTCAAAATGAGGTGTCAACCTGGTGAAGTGACAACACAGGACTACTTGCATGCCAAACAGCGTAAGCAGCATGCAACAGAACTAAGCGATGCCACAACCAACGGATCAGATCTAAGCTCTGCAGTCCTGCCACATCCAGTTGTGAATGGTGGTGGACAATTAAACGACTAACTGGAGGAGCTGTCACCACGAATATCCCCATCCTCAATGATGGGGGAGCCCAGCACATCAATGCAAAAGACAAGGCTGAAGCATATGCAACAATCTTCAGTCAGAGGTGTATAGTGGATGATCCATCCCGGCCTCCCACTGAAGTCCCCAGCATCACAGATGCCAATCTTCAGCCAATTCGATTCACTCCACTTGACATCAAGAAACGACTGAAGGCACTGGATACTGCAAAGGCTATGAGCCCTGACAACATTCCAGCAATAGTACTGAAGACTTGTGCTCCAGAACTTGCCACACCCCTAGCCAAGCTGTTCCAGTACAGCTACAACACTGGCATCTACCCAGCAATGTGGAAAATTGCCCAAATATGTCCTGTACTCAAAAAGCAGCACAAATCCAACCCGGCCAATTATACGGTCCGATCCGTCTACTCTCAATCATCAGTAAAGTGATAGAAGTTATCATCAACAGTGCTATCAAGCAGCACTTGCTCAGCACCGCTCAGTTTGGGTTCCGCCAGGGCCACTCAGCTCCTGACCTCAAAGTGCCGGACAACGACCATCTCCAACAAGAGAAACTCTAACCATCTCCCCTTGATATTCAATGGCATTACGATACTATCAACATCCTGGGGGTTACCATAGACCAGAAACTGAACTGGAGTAGCCATATAAATACCGTGGCTGCAAGAGCAGATCAGAGGCTAGGAATCCTTTGGTAACTCACCTCTTGACTCCCCAAAGCCTGTCCACCATCTACAAGGCACAAGTCAGGAGTGTGATGGAATACTCTCCACTTGCCTGGATGGGTGCAGCTCCAACAACACTCAAGAAGCTCGACATCATCCAGGACAAAGCAGCCCGCTTGATTGGCACCCCATCTACAAGCCAGGAATGTGATTTTTGTTTTAATTCATTTGTGGGATGTGGGCATCGCTGGTTAGGCCAGTATTTATTGCCTAATTAGCCCTTGAACTAAGTGGCTTGCTAGGCCATTTCAGAGGGCATTTTAAGAGTCAACCACATTGCTGTGGCTCTGGAGTCACGTCGGCCAGACCACGTAAGGATGGCAGATTTCCTCCCCTAAAAGGACATTAGTGAATCAGATAGGTTTTTACAACAATCGGCAATGGTTTCATGGTTATCATTAGACTAGCTTTTTAAAAAAAAATTCCAGATATTTATTAATTGAATTCAAATTTCACCATCTGCCGTGGTGGGATTCAAATCCATGTCCCCAGAACACTAGCCTGGGCTTTGGATTACTAGTCTAGTGATATTCCCACTACGCCACCACCTCCACTTGCCTGGATAGGCACAGCTCCAACTCCAACAACATGCAAGAAGCTCGACATCATCCAGGACAAAACAGCCAGCTTGATTGGTACCCCATCCACAAACATTCACTCCCTCCACCACCGATGCACAGTGGCAGCAGTGTGTACCATCTACAAGGTGCACTGCAGCAACGCACCAAGGTTCCTTAGACAGCACCTTCCAAACCTGTGACCTCTACCACTTAGAAGGACAAGGGCAGCAGATGCTTGGCAACACCACCACCTGTAAGTTCCCCTTCAAGTCACACACCATCCTGACTTGGAACTATATCGCCGTTCCTTCACTGTCGCTGGGTCAAAATCCTGTAACTCCCTTCCTAACAGCACTGTTGGTGTGCCTACCCTACATGGGCTGCAGCAGTTCAAGGCAGGAGCTCACCACCACCTTCTCAAGGGCAATTAGGATGGGCAATAAATGCTGGTCTAGCCAGCGATGCCCACATCCCATGAACGAATTTAAAAAAAACTTTCAGGTAATGAAAGCGGCTGTTGACAAAGGAAATTTTACAAGAATGCAGGAAGGAAATAGGACTGACACAAAACCAAAATCCTATAAAATGCACACTTGCTGCAGTTAACAATACCCCCTAACATTGTAGTTAATTAAAACAATACATCATGTTTTCTAAGGTTCATTCCTTGTTTTTTATGGTCAATAAAAATGCACTATAACACATTGGAAATCCAGCTTTCTGAATTCCTTCATAAGTATTAAAAAAAACAATTAAAACAATTAATCTGAATGCATTTATTTGTGGAAAGACAGGACAGGTTATTTTCATTTTAGTGAAAACATAAAATTCTTATTTGAGAAAAAAAACCTTGAGCAGCCTTCTTAAGCGCAGTCTGATGATTGAATGCCAGCTCTGTTGCCAAGGCAACCCTGCACGCAACATATTTCATCCAGACACTTGGACACATTTCTCTAACAAGATTTCTGGCTCATTCCATCTTATCCACAAACCTTTGCAGCAATTAGACTATTGTGAACATTCTAGAAAAATGCATCTTCATGATGAACAAACCAATGGTTTGATGCACTGGTAGTGAGAAATAAACCCTCTTTTATCTCTTCGCACTGCATTAATTTATATTGCAAACTAAAGATTTGTACTAGAAATATATGTAAAGATCTAGCTGAAATTACACGACAGTCAGAGTGGCTATATCTAGGTTCACTCACATGGTGAGTGGACTGTATCAAGGGTAAACAAGAGACACTATCAAGCAGGAAGGAAAAAAGACATTGGGATAAGACCAATGAAGGATGCGCTTATGCATTTCCGGCAGCTTGTTCACAAGCTATATTGTTTCTAACGAGGGTTCAGCTGGTTAAAGCAATAGTGGACTGAGCCATACAGACCTGGTAGGTGCAGGCTCTGATCCATTGAGTGTTGAGTTAATTAATCTCAGCCAGGGCAGCCCTAGGGTAACTACAATTGGATCAGTGCCTCTGGGTTGAGATGGGGTGAGAAACCAGCCAAAATTTTAGTTCTTGCTCATTGTTCGGGAGATCTCTGGTCAAAGTATATAAGCGGGTGTTAAGTGAGGTCCTGACTAGGTTAAGCTGTGATGCTCCCACAGTTGAATAGCCTGCTGATAATGTATTAACTTTGATGGTGTGTTAAGAACATTGACTTGCATGAGGTACAATGGGCAGCCTAAACTGTGGAACAAAGACTTAATTCCTTAATAAGGGGATGGGAAGGGGGGACAAAAATGGTGGGGAAAAAGGCAGGAGAAGCTTGACAATATGTCGCTAGGTCACTGTTTGTGAGTTTGGGACAAGGGCCAACATTAGATCAGCTTTGCAGTGCACCCATTCTATTATACAAAATGCAATTTAATGCTAATAGTTTTTCCAAACTGCATTTATTTATAAGAGAAAATTCAGCCATTTATGTAAACATCTGACTGCAGTAAGGAAATGTCAACATCACAGCAATCTACTATATTCAATGGATCAGGGAAATATTTTTACATTGGCCAAACGTTCCAATTTAAATGGCTTATAAGAGCCACAGTATTGATGCAATCTACCTCATCAGGTTTACAGGAGTGATTAAACATTCGGCATTCCTAGCACTGGGAACACTGTTGAGTGCAGACTATCATGTTGAAAGATGCTGCATATCACTGAGGTCATTGGCAAACTGTTGAAGCCAACAGCAGCACAGGAAAATAAATGTAAAGCTTGAGACAAAGTTTCAGATAATCATGCCCTCAACATCAGCCAATTCATCTTTGAAGCAGACGGTCAGTTAAGAAACGCACACAAAAACATTACTACACTAAGGTATAGAAGATTACTAAACATCTTTTCACATTAACCATCCACACAGCCTAAAACATATCTTTATTCAAGAGGCAAATACTGTACTGACTGAAAATTCTTCACAGAAAAATAGATGGAACAAGAAAATTTGCCTTTGTGCTTTGTGCCAACGTGCTTTGTTGAATGATAATTTTCTTTAATCCATTGACTGGAGACCTGAATTTATATTTTTTAAAGCAATTTAAAAAGGAAAAGATAAAAGATGACTTTGCCAGCAGCTTAATATGGCCATCTAATTTGTAACACAGTGAGGTGCAGACAAAATGTCTGTTCATCCCATCAAGGACCAAGACCCAGAAAGTTCAAGGGAACAGCCTCTTCTCTTTAGCAAGAAGAAATACACTGCTAACTACCATGCTTGAATTACTGGGTGACTGTCATGTGACAAGCACCACCCCCAAATCTATGGTTTTAAGCTAGTGTTTTTCTGCAGCAGGAGAAGCATCTGGACTCTGACACGTGCAGACCCAAGTGGGGGTCCGTCACACTCTCTCCATTCCAGCTTGCAATCTTCGAACTCTGCCTGCTGACTGACCACCTCTGCATACTCCAGCTACAATCAGAAACCCCTTTGGAGGAAATCATCCACCTCACTGTCTCCAAGAGACCCACTGAATCAGCCATCTATCACTTCAAACTAAAAGCCTTAGGACCACCGAATTCAGCTGGAAGCCAGACAAATCACCAAGCTCCACAGACATTACCTTTTTTTCCTATGGACACTAACTCGACCAATCTACCCTTTCCCACTATTTGTGTGTGTGAAAACCTCTACTTTGTGTGTGTGCGTGTGAAAGTTGGTGCGTAGGTTTTATTTACAATAAAATTAACCTCTTTCTTTGTTAAACTCAAGGAAGCCTGTCCAATTAGTTCTCGTTATGATCATAGTAAGTAAGTACCTACTGAATTGGCCATTACATCCTCTTTAAAAAAAAAAGAATTAAACCTGTTGCGGTCAAACAAGAAGAGGGAAAAGAGGAGAGCCCTTCGACCTCTCCTCACCTGACCATAACACCTTTTAAAACACCAGTCAAAATTCCAGAACTTCATGTAATGAAAACAAAGCTTGACTCAAGTCACCAGAGCTCAAGCGATCTTGATTATAAAATTGCAGTACCTTGCATATTGTAGGCAATGCTACTGGATTCCCACTTTCAGAGTAAAATAAAGAACTGCAGAATGCAATTACAAAAAGAGGCTAGAATTAGAGGAGTGCAGTTATTTTGAAGGGTTGCGGGGTAGAAGGAGATTTACAGAGATCAGGAGGGGTGAGGCCATGGAAGGATTTGAAAACAAGGAAAAGAATTTTAAAATCAAGACGTTGCTTGACTGGGAGTCAATGTAGGTCAGCGAGCACAGGGGTGATAGGGGGTAGTTAAGTCACAGGGAGTAGAGTTCTAGATGGCCTTAAGCCTACGGACAGAAGAATGTGGGAGACCAGCCAGGACTGTATTGAAATAGTCAAAATCTATAGGTATCGAAGGCATGAATGAAGATTTCAGCAGCAGATGAGTTGAGACAGGGCTAAGTCGGGAGATGTTACGGAGGTGGAAATAGGGGATTTAGTGATCACATGAAGATGAGGCCAGAAGCTCATCTTGGGGTCAAATGTGACACCAAAGTTGCAAACAGATTGGCTTAATCTCAGACTAGTGCCAGGGAGAGGGATGGAGTCAATAGCTAAAGATAGGAGTTTGGAGTGGGTGACCGAAAACAATGGCTTCAGTCTTCCCAATACTTAATTAGGGGAAATTTCTGATCAACCAGTACTGTCATGAACACTAGAAGTGCAATACAACAATCATGGACTAACTCTGAAAAGTTATAAAAAATGGACTTTGTCTTTAAAAAATGAACCTTTATTTAAAAAAGTGAGCAATGGTCCAAAATAGCTGAAGAAAAAGGGGATCAGCCTTTTGTGTATTCCAACTGTCTGACAAAGATAGAGGAAAAATCTTCAAAGCTAAAAGATGTCAATGGAACTCTATTCTAAAACATTCCAGAATTGAATATCTTCTTCTAAAACAAAGGAGGGGTGAAGTAACAGGTCCTGGGCCATTGTTCAGTCACCATGGTGAAGAGATGAGAATGTCTCCAGCCAGAATGTGAGAGGTGACACAGTTTTACCTTAAAACAAAAGACAGCCAGTAAGAGAGAGATAGAGATAGAGAGATAGAAAGACTTACCCAGAAGGAGCAACAGCTAACAGCTTGCGTTTCCAGCAAGCCAGAAAGCACATGCCCTGCTGAAAAAAATCTGACATCTACATTATACAACAGTGAGAGCTAGAAGTAACCCACCGCCTTCAACAGAACCTTTAATCAAGAGAGAAATCTACAATCATCCCAGGCCTGCATCCATCCAGAACTTGATTCTCAAGAGAATTCAACAGGTTTATCATACCATTCCCCGCATCCCCCCCTCCCCCCCCCCCCCCACTGAAAGCCACCTTCCATTTTCCCTTCCCTATCTGTTTCTTCTTGTGCGTGTGTGTGCGGGTGTGCACGAGCGAATGAACGATTGGATGCGGTTGCGATAATTTCAGGATAAGGCATATTGATCAATGAACGATTGATTTTCTGGTTTTTTTTAAACCTACAAGAAAATCTGTCACTGTCTGTTTATTTGAAAAATAAAACACCAAGGGGCTAGACTCTAATACAAATACACTTGCTGCAGTCAGGTGGGGAGTTGAACAGTGGGAACCACTCACGTCATACCACATGGCCATAACAGCCGGCATGGATTCAATGGGCCAAATGTTCATCTTCTGTGCTGAAAATGACTCGATGACTCTAGGAAGTGATGTAACAGAACTTGTACAGAACCTTGGGTAGAGTGCAAGTGGAAGCCATAGATGTCAGACATTTGTAAATAAACTCCTGTGCCCATAACCATCAGTCTCTTAGACAATGTAGGGCAACATGGCTGTCAACTTGCAAGGTCCCACAAACAGCAGTGACATACATGATCAGATAATCTGTTTGAAGCATATTGGTTTAAGGATAAATATTGGCTGTGACACAGTGGCGCAGTGGTTAGCACCGCAGCCTCACAGCTCCAGCGACCCAGGTTCAATTCTGGGTACTGCCTGTGTGGAGTTTGCAAGTTCTCCCTGTGTCTGCGTGGGTTTCCTCCGGGTGCTCCGGTTTCCTCCCACATGCCAAAGACTTGCAGGTTGATAGGTAAATTGGCCATTATAAATTGCCCCTAGTATAGGTAGGTGGTAGGGAAATATAGGAACAGGTGGGGATGTGGTAGGAATATGGAATTAGTGTAGGATTAGTATAAATGGGTGGTTGATGGTCGGCACAGACTCGGTGGGCCGAAGGGCCTGTTTCAGTGCTGTATCTCTAAAAACTAAAAACAAAAAGGAAACTGATGTGTTTCTGGAAGAGAAGTGATTAAGAGATACGGCGAAAAAAGACACATAAGTTTAGTTTAGTTTAGAGATACAGCACTGAAACAGGCCCTTCGGCCCACCGAGTCTGTGCCGACCATCAACCACCCATTTATACTAATCCTACATTCCTACCACATCCCCACCTGTCCCTATATTTCCCTACCACCTACCTATACTAGGGGCAATTTATAATGGCCAATTAACCTATCAACCTGCAAGCCTTTGGCATGTGGGAGGAAACCGGAGCACCCGGAGGAAACCCACGCAGACACAGGGAGAATGGGGTAATGGCCTGACAAAAAAGCCGCAGGCCCCAACAGTAATTTCCAGCTCCTAAAAATGGCTATGCCTGCATTACAAATCACACCACTACGTATAAATCTTCAGATACTTAGTAGACAATGATGCCTTTTTAAGATGAACAAATCTAGGTTGCTTCTGATGTCATGAAAGTTAAGCACTGCTAAAATGGCACAACTTGAACAAAACTGCTGTGCAAAATTAGTATGTGTAAAGATTGGAATATACATTTGAGAACTTTCCCTCAGAGACTCCAACCCCCTCAAACATCAATTCTCATTAAAGGGTTTTATGGGAAGCTATATTTTTGCAGCTAGAAAACAAACATTTCAAGTGTGCCAGTATCTGACACGCTAATCGACGTCAGTCGAATTAAAAAGATAGACTCAGCATATTTATTTTTCACATTGCATTAGTTTTAATAAATTTACAGATCCACTTCCAAGAAAATATTGGAATATTATTGTGTATTATGGAGGATAGCAAGTTGGCTGTGTGATGTTTAATCATTCACCAGTGTTCAACTGTCAACAATTTAATGTTAAAGATTCAGTAGAAACCTCAATTCTAAAATTGTAGTTATAAAAGCAACACCAATATCAAAGCACTAACATTTTTTTCACTGCTAATATGACCCAACTTGAATGAAATTTCTTGACAAAATATATAAGGTACAAACTTACAAAAATATTTTTCGCTGCAATCTGTATCCCAATTACAGTTTGCATTAGCATTAGTAGAAAATTCCTTAGGAAAATCAACTTTCTTTTTACTTGTTTCATAGGATGTGGGCATCGCTGGCATGGCCAGCATTTCTTGACCATCCCTTATTGCCCTTGAGAAAGTAGTGGTGAGCTGCTTTCTTGAACCACTGCAGTCCATCTGATGCGGTACACCCATAGTGCTGTTGGGGAGGAAGTTCCAGGATTTTGGTTCTGTGACAGTGAAGGAATTGCAATATAGTTCCAAGTCAAGATGGTGTGTGGCTTGGAGAGGAAGTTGCAGACAGTGGTGGTGTTCCTATGCCTCTGCTGCCCTTGTCCTTCTTGGTTGAAGAGGTCCCAGGTTTGGAATGTGCTATCGAAGGAGCCTTGGTGAGTTGCTGCATTGCGTTATGCAGATGGTATGCACTGCTGCCACTGTGCATCAGTGGTAGAGGGACTAAATGTTGAAGGTTGTGGATGGGGTGCCAATCAAGTGGGCTACTTTGTCCTGGATAGTGTCGAGCTTCTTGAGTGCTGTTGGAGACGCACTCATGGGACAAGTGGAGAGTATTCCATCACACTCCTGACTTGTGCCTTGTAGATGGCTTTGGAAAATCAGGTGGTGGGTTACTCAATGCAGAATTCCCAGCCTCTGATCTGCTCTTGTAGCCACACAATTTATGTGGTTGCTCCAGTTCAGTTTCTGGTCAATTGTAACCCCCAGGATGTTTAGCATGGGGGATTCAGCGATGCAATTCCATTGAACATCAAGAGGAGATGGTTAGATTCTCTCTTGCTGGAGATCACCATTGCCTGGCACTTATGTGGCACAAATGTTACTTTCCACTTATCAGCCCAAGCCCATACGTTGTCCAGCTCTTGCTGCATATGGACACTGACTGCTTCAGTATCTGAGGAGTTGCGAATGGTACTGAACATTGTACGATCATTAAAGAACATCACCACTTATGATGGAGGGAAGGTCATTGGTGAAGCAGCTGAAGATGGTTGGCCCTAGGACACTACCCTGAGGAACTCCTGCAGCAATGTCCCAGGGCTGAGATGACTGGCCTCCAACAACCACAACCATCTTCATTTCTGCGAGGTATGACTCCAAGCAGTGGACCATTTTTTCCCCGATTCCCATCGACTACAATTTGGCTAGGGCTCCTTGATGCCATACTCGGTCAAATATTGCCCTGATATCAAGGGCAATTACTCTCACCTCATCTCTTGTGTTCAGCTCTTTTGTCCACATTTGGACCAAGGTTGTAATGAAGTCACCAGGTCACTTAACTTCTGCCTTTGGACATACAAAAAGTGTGTTTGTATTTTTTTTTTATTCGTTCCTGGGATGTGGGCATCGCTGGCAGGCCAGCAGTTATTGACCATCCCTAATTGCCCTTGAGAAGGTGGTGGTGCACCGCTGCCTTGAACCGCTGCAGTCCATGTGGGGTAGGTACACCCACAGTGCTGTTGGGAAGGGAGTTCCAAGATTTTAACCCAGTGACAGTGAAGGAACGGCGATATAGTTCCAAGTCAGGATGGTGTGTGGCTTGGAGGAGAACTTGCAGGTGGTGGTGTTGCCACACATCTGCTGCCCTTGTCCTTCTAGGTGGTAGAGGTCACGGATTGGAAAGTGCTGTCTAAGGAGCCTTGGTGCGTTGCTGCGGTGCATCTTGTAGATGGTACACACTGTATAAAATCATTGCCACTTATACATCGGGGAAGGATGTTCTTGAACAGATGTTGCAAGTTTGCTGCTGACCTTAGGAGTGCAGGAGTTAGCTGGAGGAGCCACAAAGACACAGATGAGCACATGATTGGATGGTTATGGAGGAAGGCAACTTCAGGGCAGCATGAGAAGTTTAAATCTTGTATAATATTTGGCTGAAGGTGTTGACAACTGAACACAGGTGAAAAACATGACGGTTGGCTTGTTTACTCACACAGCTGTGGTCACCCTGCTGTCCCTTCTACACTGGGGAGACCAAATGCAGATGAGCAAAGTAATCATACTTTGCTGAACATCTCCGTTCAGTTTGCAAGGGTGACTCTGAATTTCCGATCACTTGTCATTTAATTGTTTATTCCAGTCCCACTCCGGCCTCTCTGTCCTCAGCCCCCTACTCTGTACTAATGGAACTCAATGGAAGCTCAATAAACAGCACCTCAACTTTTGATTAGGCATTTTACAGCCTTCCAGACTCAACATACAGTTCAACAATTTCAGATTATAACCACTGCTCCCCATTTTTCGAACAACAGCTGCTGATAACAATTCTGCTATTGCCATTAACAATATAGGGCGCAAATAACAAAATAGGGCGGCACAGTGGCGCAGTGGTTAGCACTGCAGCCTCACAGCTCCAGGGACCCGGGTTCGATTCTGGGCACTGCCTGTGTGGAGTTTGCAAGTTCTCCCTGTGTCTGCGTGGGTTTTCTCCGGGTGCTCCGGTTTCCTCCCACAAGCCAAAAGACTTGCAGGTTGGTAGGTAAATTGGCCATTATAAATTGTCACTAGTATAGGTAGGTGGTAGGGAAATATAGGGACAGATGGGGATGTTTGGTAGGAATATGGGATTAGTGTAGGATTAGTATAAATGGGTGGTTGATGGTCGGCACAGACTCGGTGGGCCGAAGGGCCTGTTTCAGTGCTGTATCTCTAATCTAATCTAAAAAAAACTCTTCTAGACCCACCTTTTGTATCTTCACTTGTTCCATTATTAGCGCCTTTTGCCTTATTTCACCATTCCTTTTGTCATTTAATCACTCCTGCCTCTACCCTATCACACAACTTCCTGTTTATTCTTTCCCCCCCCCCTTCCCTGCCACTGTGCTTGTTTAAAACTTGTCCATTTCCAGTTGACAAAAAAAATCCTTAATGTGAAACATTAATTCTGTTTCACCCTCCATAGATGCTGCCTCACCTGCTGAGGTATTTACAGCATTTTCTGTTTTTATTTCAGATTTCCAGCTTCCACAATGTTTTGTTGTTATTGTAGGATAATCAGTATAATCCACGGCAGACACAAAAAGTTGCTTATTTATCAAAACTTACAGGATCACATTCCATTAAAAAACAAAAACTCAGCAAGAAAGACCTATCCGTGGCTCACTCAGGATGTTAAGGACAATATTTGATTAAAAGAAGAGACCTAAAATGTTGCAATAAAGGGTAGCAAATCTGAGGATTGGGAGTGTTTCAGAAACCAGAAAAGGGGCCGCCAAAAAGTTGACGAAGAATTAAAAAATACAATGAGAGTAAACTAGCCAGTAATATAAAAACAGATGGTAAGAGCTTTTATAGGTATATCAAAAGGAAGAGAATAGCTAAAGTAAACATTGGTCCATTAGAAGCAGAGACAGGAGAAATTATCATGGGGAATGAGGAAATGGCAGAGGCATTGAACAATTATCTTGTGTCTGTCTTCACAGTAGAAGACACAAGTTTCATACCAGAAACAGACAGTAACCTAGGGACTAAAAAGTGAAGAAATTATGGAAATTCATATCAGCAGAGAAAAAGTATTGGAGAAAAACTTAAGGGACTAAAATCTGACAAATCTCCGGGACCTGATGGCCTACATCCTAGGGTTCTAAAAGAGATAGCTGCAGAGATAGTGGATGCGCTACCTATGGCTTTCCAAATTCCTTGGATTCAGGAATGGTCCCATCAGATTGGAAGTTGGCCAATTTTACACTGATTTTCAAGAAAGGAAGGAGAGAGAAAACAGGCCAGTTAGCCTAACATCAGCTGTTGGGAAAATGCTGGAATCTATTATTAAGGAAATCTTAACAATGTACTTAGAAAAACAGAATGTGATTAGAACAAGTCAACATGGTTTTACAAAATGGAAATCCTGTTTGACCAATTTATTACAGTTCTTTGAGGATGTAACTAGTAGGGTAGGTAAAGGGGAACCAGTAGATGTAGTATACCTGGATTTCCGAAAGGCATTCAATAAAGTGCCACACAAAAGGTTAGCAGGCAAGTTAAGGGCTCATGGAGTTGGGGGTAATATATTAGCATGGATAGTGGATTGGTTAACGGACAGGAAGCAAAGAGTGGGCATAAACAGGGCATTTTCAAGTTGGCAGGCAGTAAATAGTGGCGTGCTGCAAGGATCAGTGCTGGGGCCTCAGTTACTTACAATCCATATTAATGACTTAGATGAAGATACACAGTAATGTATCTAAGTTTGCTGATGATACAAAGGTAGGTGGAAAGGTAAGGTGTGGGGAGGACACAGAGAGGCTGCAAAGAGATATAGACAGGTTTAGTGAGTGGGCAATAAGATGGCAGATGGAGTATAACGTAGGGAAGTGTGAAGTTATTCACTTTGGTCAGAAGAATAGAAAAGCAGAATATTTTTTTAAAAGGTGTGAAGGTTGTAAGTGTTGATGTTCAAAGAGACTTGGGCGTGCTTGCACAAGGAACACAGAAAGTTAGCATGCAGGTGTAGCAAGCAATTAGGAAGGCAAATGGCATGTTGGCCTTTATTGCAAAGGGATTAGAGTACAGGATTAGAGACGTTTTGTTACAATTGTACAGGGTTAGACCATATCTGGAGTACTGTGCAGCTTTGGTCTCCACATTTCAGAAAGGATATACTTGCATTGGAGGCAGTACAGCGAAGGTTCACTAAATTGGTCCCTGGGATGAGGGGAATGTCCTATGATGATAAGCTGAGTAAATTGGGACTATATTCACTGGAGTTTAGAAGAATGAGAGGCGATCTCACCGAAACATTCTGAAGCAGCTGGATATGGTAGACACAGAGATGGTTTCTACTGGTCGCGGAATCTAAAACGTGGGAGTATAGTCTCAGGATAAGGGGCCAATCATTTAGTGCTGAGATGAGGAGAAATAACTTCACTCAAAAGGTTGTGAACCTTTGGACTTCTCTACCCCAAAGGGTTGTGGATTCTCCATCGTTGAATACATTTAAGGCTGGAATAGACAGATTTTTGTTCTCTCGGGAAAGGGATATAGCGAGCAGAAGAAACATGGGAACATAGGAGCAGGAGTAGGCCATTCAGACCGTAGAGCCTGTTCCACTATACAGTTACGGAGCAGGCTCAATGGGCCACATGGTCTACTCCTGCTTCTATTTCTTGTGCTGTGTTCGCAGCTTTACGCCAATGTGTTTTATTGAATGATATTTAAAATCTGCCAGCAAACTCATCCTCTCAGCTTAAGATGATCACCTAGTTTGCTACACTGTATCCGACATTGCAAGGGATTGCGAGGAAGGAGACAGCATGGCTGCATTTCCCAGCTAGAACTAAGAGCCAGGAAGTTGAAAGGAACTACCTGTTCCTTCAGCAATTAGAGAAATACTGCTAACTGCTATGTTTGAATGACTGAGTGATGGTCATGTGACCAGCCCCTCCCCATCTGTCATGTTAAGCTGGTCTTTTGGCTGCAGCAGAGAAGAAGCAACTGAACTCTGACAGGTGCAGACCAAAATGGCAGTCTCCCTCGCTCTCTCTCTCTCTCCATTCCAGCTTGAAAGCTTGCAAATCCTGCTTGTTGACTGACCACCTTTGCATACTCCAGCTACAATCAGAAACCCCGTTGGAGGAAATCATCTTCATCATAACCTCTAAAAGACTCACTGAACCAATCATCTACCTCTTCAAACTAAAAGCCTCAGGACCACCGAATTCAGCAAGAAACCAGCCGAATCACCAGAATCCACAGACTATACTTTTTTTTAATGGGCTCTAACTCAACCAATCTACCTTTCCCCACTCTGTAATCTATTTGTGTGTGTGTAACCCTCTAGTATGAGAGTGCGAAAGCTAACGCATTGTTTTATTTTATTAGTTTGGTTTAGGTACAATAAAGTTAACCTCTTTCTTTGTTAACTCAGGAAAACTTGTCCAATTGGTTCTTGTTATGATCATAGCAAGTAAGTAATCAAACACCTACTGAATTGGCCAGTACATCCACTTTAAGAAAGAATTAAACCTGTTATGGTCTGACAAGGAGAGGGAAAAGAGGGAAGCCCTTTGATCCCTCCTCACTTGACGATAACAGAAACTTGGGGGCTCGTCCAGTATAAAACCCAAAGACAAATGGGAAATTGGAATTGGGAAACCAAATTGATCCCTGGCAATAATTTAAAAACTTCAATACTGTATTTCTTGTGGCTTTCAGTGCTACGGTACCAAAATTTCCACACTCGAGGCCAGTACCTTCCTAGAACAGAGTGAAGTAACTTGGGATAGGTTAAAAGCTCTGTCTGTTGAAGAGCTGAGGAATGTAGCTGGGCAGTTAAAAATTACCATCCATCCAAAAGTTAGGAAACTTGAAATCCTAAAACTTGTGGCCAACCATTTTAAAATTGACATTGAAGAACCGGAGACAGAAGAATCTGAAACAGACATAGTAACATTAGCTAAGGTACAACTAGAACAGAGGAGACTAGAATTAGAAATTCAGGAAAGAGCTTTCCAGGAAAGGGAAAAAGAAAGAGCTTTCCAAAAGGAGAAGGAGAAAAGGGAGTTAAAGCTGCTTGAACTAATTAGGGGAAGACCCAATACAACCAGCAAAGGTACTGCTAGTGAGGGAGTTACCCCTAGCTCAGGACTGGGTGCTGAGCTCTTAAAGTTCTCCCAGTTGATACCAAAGTTTCAATGAGGGGGATGTGGAAGCATTTTTCATCGGTTTTGAAAAACTTGCGAAACAGTTTAAGTGGCCAATAGACAGCTGGACACTGTTATTGCAAAGCAAAATAACAAGAAAAGCCTATGAGGTTTATTCAGAGTTGCCTGATGAGAGTTCATCAGATTATGAGATGACTAAAAATGCTATCCTGAGTGCATACAAGCTAGTACTGGAGGCATACCATCAAAAGTTCCGAACTCTCTGAAAGCAGCCAGAACAAACTTACATCGAGTTCAAAAGGATTAAGCAACTTGCTTTCCACCAATTGATACGGGCACTTAAGATAGAGTGCACCTATGTAAACCTCAGAGAGATGATCCTCCTCGAGGAGTTCAAAAACTCGCTTCCCCTTTCCATAAGAAACCACGTGGAGGAACAAAGGGTTCCAAGAGCCAAGCAGGCAGTAAACGTGGCTGATGATTATACACTTATTCATAAGCCTTGGCCCCAAGGGAAACCCTTCCCTAGTCACCTCCAAAAACTTGAAAAGGATAGAAGGTGGAGGGTGGGCAGCCATGAGCGTGAAAGGAGAGGTGGAAACACAGGGGGCCCTCCTCAGGCCAAAAAAGACAGCGCCGAGAACAGAAATGACGCCCAAAAGCCTGTATGTTTCCATTCTAACAAGGCAGGTCACCTTCGAGCTGATTGCTGGAAGTTATGGGGAAAACCCATAGGTTTAGTCAGGGTACACCAGACCAGGGCAGGAAAAGGGGCCCTGATGAAAAGCATAGTGGACCAGGCTGTGGCTTTAACTGCGGCAGCAAAACCCAGTAAACCTACCGCTGAGAGTGCGGATAAACTTAACAAAATCCCTGAGAGTTAACAGAATTTTGAGTCCAGAGGAAAAGTGACCCCATATCCCTTGAGTAAGGCAAATAAGCCCATAGTCATACTTTGGGATACAGGGGCCACCCAAACCCTTCTGCTGGGGAAAAAGGCATGACCTTTCCCCCAGAGAGTGCATTGAATGCCAGAGTGCTAGTTACGGTATCGGAGGAAAGTAAATGCCCATGCCTTTATATTGGGTTCACCTGGAGTGCGACCTTGTTTCAGGACTGGTAACCGTGGGGATTGTCCCTAGTTTACCTGTGGACAGAGTCGACCTGCTCCTGGGTAATGATCTGGTGGGGCGAAGGTCGTTGCTTTTCCAGTGGTTTTAGAGTGACCTAAAGAGGTCAGGGTGACAGAGCAGTTGCAGGAAAAGATCCTTGGCATTTTTCCTGACTGTGTGGTGACCCGGTCCTTGGCCAAACCAGTTCCATCAGAGGAGGCTGAACTGGCACTGCAGACAGGTGACCCTACTGTCTGGTTATCCAAAACCTTCTTTGGGAAGTTAGAGGACCCAATGGATGGGTTAAACAGGTCTTCCTTGGTCGAGGCTCAGCAAGCTGACACAGGGGTAAAAAAAGTTAGCACAGACTGTCCAAACTGAAGCTGAAGTAGAGAGACTTACAGGGTGTTTAAAGGATGAGGTACTAATGAGGAAGTGGAGATCGCCTCACGGACCTGCAGATGAAGAGTGGGCAGTGGTTCACCAGGTAGTGGTGCTGCTGAGATACCGTAGGGAAATATCGAGAACAGCCCACGAGATTCCAATAGCTGGACAGGCTGATATCAGAAAAACCCAAGCCCGCTTCAGACAGCATTTTCCCTGGCCCCAACTGCAAAAGGATGTAGTGGAGTTCTGTAAGACTTGATACACGTGCTAGGTTGTGGGGAAGCCTCAACCTGTAATAAAACCTGTACTTCTAATTCCCACATCGGCTTTTGGGGAACTGTTAGCAGTGCTGGTGGATTGCGTGGGACCCTTGCCGAAAACAAAAGGGGGCTACCAGTATCTTCTCACCATTATGGATGTGGCTACTCGATGTCCAGAGGCTATCCCTCTAAGAACTCTCTCTGCCAAGGTAGTAGTGGAGGGGCTAATCCAATTCTTCACCCAATATGGGCTGCCTGCTGAGATTCAGTTGGATCAGGGCACAAATTTTATGTCCAGAATTTTTCAAAAGGTCATGGGTAATCTGGGCATAACCCAACTAAAGTCCTCAGCCTACCACCCACAGTCACAAGGGGCTTTGAAGCGGTACCACCAGACCCAAAAGACAATGATCAGAGCATATTGCTATGAGTACCCATGGCTGGGACAAAGGGCTGGAATTTCTTCTGTTTGCTACCAGAGACTCACCCAACGAGTCCACTGGTTTTAGTCCCTTTAAATTAGTTTATGGATACGAGATGAGAGGTCCTCTAAAACTAATCAAGGAGCGGTTTTGGGGACACAGGGACGAATCTTCCCTGTTAGACCACATCTCCATGTTCTGAGAACGGCTCACGAGAGCCTTTGCGGTGGCTCAAGAACACCTAAAAAACCTCTCAGACAACTATGAAAAGGCAATCGGATAAACATGCCAAGGCCAGAACATTTCAGCCTGGAAACCACATGTTAGTGCTATTACCAATACAGGGAGAATGATTGAAAGCCCATACAGCGGCCCATACAGAGTAGCAAAGAAAATTAGCCTGGTGAATTATAGAATTGGCACCCCAGATCGTAGGAAAAAGCAAAGACTGTGTTCACATCAATATGTTAAAATAGTATCATAGCAGGGAAGGGGTCAAACAAGCACAAGTCTGTCAGGCAGTCAGGAAAGAGGAGGGTGAAAGGACAGTGAGGATGAGTTAGAGGAAGGCCTGGAGGATTCCCAAATCGAAACCCCTACCGGCCGGTTAGCTAATGCTGAAATGTTGGGGAAATTAGACACCATACTCTCCTATTTAAACACAGAACAGAGAGGAGACCTAACAAAGCTGCTCACTGCTTTTAAAAGGATCTGCAGGGACAAACCAGGGTACACAACCCTACTCCTATGCCATGTGGATGTAGGAGAGACCCCTCCTGTAATGAGCTCTTTTATGTTGTCTGATGCCATGAATGGAAGCTCTTATTCACGCTCGAGTAGTTTAATGGATTTTCCTAAGCTTTGGCTGCATGGATGAAGGTTCTACAGTGATCTGGATTTTCCCGTGTTTTTTCTAATGGATGCCTCCTGTGTTGGCACCAACCTCAATCAGCTCGGGAAAGGAGTCGGGTTTTCCCAGTTTTTTTTCTACACGGAGCTTTTGAAAAAGAATCAATTTTTAAGCACTTCAGAGCTTTTTCTTGAAAATCAGTATCCTTTGCCCAGTGGCACAATGACACATCCAATTTACTTGCAGCCTATCGTTCTGTGCTCTGTCTTCCACAGCTTGAGGCAAGTTCTTTTTACACTGTTTCAGCCAGTATTTTTCTTGAACTCTCTCTCTACTGGCTGTAGGAAATGTCATTTTCAGAGTTGTTTTAACCATGGTCTTCAGCCTCAGACTTTGTCTTCTCACCACAGCTGCCACCAAATAATGAGGTCTTTTATGTTGTCTGATGCAACAGAAATGAGATACATGGAGTCCAGTTGGTTGAAGATCTCAAACTGGTTTATTTACAGCTAGACTATTATATACAGTACAGAGCTGTTTACATAACCGTACTAAGGGTGTTACAGTTGCAGATTGAGTCTGGCTCAGTCACATGACTGCATCCTGGCACTTAGCTCATTAGCATACAAAGATCGTAAATGAACATTATTCTTAAAGGCAATCATATCAACAACCCCCATAAAACAAAATCCCCATCACCTAGGTTGCAGGAAACTGACCCAGGTTCGAGAGGAAATCCAGACTGAAGACCTAGAAGGAAGACACAGAAAAGCTCATAAGCCAAAGAAAAACCCTAACCCCAAAAAGATTTTTGTGACAGATTTGTAGGGTGGTGGTGGTGGTGACTGCAAGTCAAGTATCCTAACTGACGAGAAATTGTGGGCTAGGCTGGATGAACACAGAAAAAAAATGTACAAAAAGCTGGATGATCTTCACAAAGGTACGAACAACTTTGAACCCAAGGTTGAATTCACTGATATAGAGAAACTGGAAAAGGAAGATATTGTAGAAATATACAAGGAAATTCAGTGTATGCTGGAGCACAAGCTGATTGAGCCCAGTCAGAGCAGATGGAGTTCCCCAGTTGCACTCGTGCCCAATCCTGGATGAAATAAAAACTAGAGTATGGCTACGACAGTGAGACTTATGAGTGTGTGCGTACAATTTTTTTTAATTGTGGCCTCAATGAAATGTTCCTGTTGTCACATTTCATTTCGTGTGGTGGGGAGATGTCATGCCAATGTGTTTTGTTGAATGATAATTTTCTTAAGTCCACCGACTGGAGATCTGAATTTTTTAAAGTCATTTTTAAAAGACAAGCTGCCAGCAAAGTCATCCTTTAAGCTTAAGATGATCACCTGGTTTGCTATACTGTATCCGACATTGCAAAGGACTAGGAGAAGAGAGACGAAATGACTGCATTTCCCAGCAAGAACCAAGACCCAGGAAGTTGAAAGGAACTACCTGTTCCTTCAGCAATTAGAGAAATACTGCTAACTGCTATGTTTGAATGACTGAGTGACTGTCATGTGACAAGCCCCTCCCCATCTGTGGTTTTAAGCTGGTGTTTTCTCTGCAGCAGAGAAGCAACTGAACTCTGACAGGTGCAGACCAAAGTCGGGGTCTCCCTCTCTCTCTCTCCATTCCAGCTTGAAAGCTTTCAACTCCTGCTTGTTGACTGACCACCTTTTTATACTCTGGCTACAATCAGAAACCCTGTCGGAGGAAATCATCCAAATCACTATCTCCAAGAAACGCACTGAACCAGTCATTTACCTCTTCAAATTCACTGAATTCACATAGAAACCAGCCAAATCACCAGAATCCACAGACTGTATACCTTTGCTTTATGGACTCGGACTCAACCAATCTACATTTCCCCACTCTGTAACCTATTTGTGTGCATGTAACCCTCTAGTGTGTGTGTGTGTGTGTGTGTGAGAGAGTGTGAGAGAGTGTGAAAGTTGGTACGTTTTTTATTATTTTATTAGTTCGGTTTAAGTACAATAAAGTGAACCTCTTTCTTTGTTAACGCAAGAAAACTTGTCCAATTGGTTCTCGTTATGATCATAGCAAGTAAGTAATCAAACACCTACAGAATTGGCTAGTACATCCAATTTAAGAAAGCATTAAACCTGTTGTGGTCTAACAAGGAGAGGGAATAGAGGGAAGCCCTTCAACCCCTCCTCACTTGACAGTAACAACAGCAACTTCAAAATATTCATATAATAAAAGCAAAATTGCAGATGCTGGAAATCTGAAATAAAAACAAGAAATGCTGGAAATACTCAGCAGGTCTGGCAGTATCTGTGGAGAGAGAAGCAGAGTTAATGTTTCAGGTCAGTGACCCTTCATCAGAACTGACAAATATTAGAAATGTAAAAGGTTTCAAGCAAGTAAAGCGGGGGTGGGGCAAGGGGTAACAAAAGAGAAGGTGTGAATAGGACAAGGTCACAGAGAATAACTGACCAGAAGGTCATGGAAGAAAGGCAAACAATATGTTAATGGTGTGGTGAAAGACAAAGCATTAGTACAGAGAGGGTGTGAATTGACTGTAAAATGAACAGGCCTGGATCCAAGCACAAACATTCAAACAAAACAGTGGATAGGCACAGGAGAAACAAACTAAACAAACTAAAATAGAACAAATACAAAGGAAAAAGAAAAAATAAACTAAAAATAAAAAGGGGGGCCCGTCATGCTCTGAAGTTATTGAACTCAATGTTCAGTCCGGTAGGCTGTAGTGTGCCTAAATCGGTAAATGAGGTGCTGTTCCTCGAGCTTACGCTGATGTTTGCTGGAACACTGCAGCAATCTCAGGACAGAGATGTGAGCATGAGAGCGGGGCTGGGGGGTGGGGGTGTTGAAATGGCCAGCAACCGGAAGCTCGGGGTCCTGCTTGGGGACTGAGCGGAGGTGTTCCGCAAAGCGGTCACCCAATCTACGTTTGGTCTCCCCAGTGTAGAGGAGACCACATTGTGAGCAGCGAATACAGTATACTAAATTGAAAGAAGTACAAGTAAATCACTGCTTCACCTGAAAGGAGTGTTTGGGGCCTTGGATAGTGAGGAGAGAGGAGGTAAATGGACAGGTATTACACCTCCTGCGATTGCAGGGGAAGGTGCCGTGGGAAGGGGACGAGGTGGTGGGGGTAATGGAGGAGCGGACGAGGGCGTCGTGGAGAGAACAATCCCTTCGGAATGCTGACAGGGGAAGGGAGGGGAAGATGCGTTTGGTAGTGGCATCACGCTGGATGTGGCAGAAATGGCGGAGGATGATCTTTTGGATGTGGAGACAGGTGGGGTGGAAAGTGAGGACAAGGGGAACCCTGTCGCGGTTCTGGGAGGGAGGGGAATGGGTGAGGGTAGAGGTGCGGGAAATGGGTCGGACACGGTGTTGAGGGCCCTGTCAACCACAGTGGGGGGGGGATTTCCTCCGTTGAGGAAAAAGGAAGACAGATCAGAAGCACCATCATGGAAGGTAGCATCATCAGAGCAGATGCATCAGAGACTCAGAAACTGGAAGAATGGAATGGAGTCCTTACAGGAGGCAGAGCGTGAAGAAGTGTAGTCGAAGTAGCTGTGGGCGTCGGTGGGTTTATAATGAATATTAGTAGACAGCCTATCCCCAGAGATGGAGACAGAGAAGTCGAGGAAGGGAAGGGAAGTGTCTGAGATGGACCATGTAAAGGTGAGAGAAGGGTGGAAATTAGAAGCAAAGTTAATAAAGTTTTCTAGCTCCAAGCGGGATTAGGAAATGCCACCGTTGTTTATTCTATTTTAGTTTGTTTCTACTGTGCCTATCCACTGTTTTTTTTTAATGTTTGTGCTTGGAGCCAGGCCTGTTCATTTTACAGTCAATTCACACCCGCTCTGTACCAATGCTTTGTCTTCCACTACATCATTAACATACCGTTTGCCTTTGTTCCATGACCTTCTGGTCAGTTATTCTCTGTGACCTCGTCCTATCAACACCTCTTTTGTTATCTCTTGCCCCACCCCCCGCTTTACCTGCTTGAAACCTTTCACATTTCTAATATTTGCCAGTTCTGATGAAGGGTCACTGACCTGAAACATTAACTCTGCTTCTCTCTCCACAGATGCTGCCAGATCTGCTGAGTATTTACAGCATTTCTTGTTTTTATTACAAAATATTCATACATCAGATTTCTCAACTGAAGTACTTTTTCAATACGTAATGTAAAAGAAAGCCACAAAAAAAGAAACTAACAAAATGTTATTCAAAATGATGGAGCATATATGAAAATTAAAAAGTATAGTTCAGATTTTACAAAGTATTCAAACACTTAAACTTAAAAGATACGGTCGAAGGAAGTCTCATCAGATTGTTGAGTAGCTAGCTATTCTTCAGATACTATTTAGGCAACTACAACTTGATAAATGATGGCCTTACACAATCTAACATAGGGCTGTCCAACATTTTCACAGGGGAGCCACATTACAAATTTTGCCCTACAAAGGGGCGAGTGAGCAAATTTCAGAAAGATAAAGGCATTAGAAATTTATTTTAATATTAAAAACATAAAAATGTGCATTTTTGTAAACAAGCTTTAAATGAGAAGATTAATTTATTAATTACTATGTTGAACACTGATTTAGTGGATTACCTAGCTTTGTTTCTGCTTGCACCAGTGGACAATGTCTGCCCGCACACTTGACGTAGCAGTGCAGAGTATTCTAGATAGAGGCCATCTGTCAGGAGTGATCGTGATCGCCCTCTCTCTCCCCCTCTGTGTCTGTCTGTCTCCCTCTCCCACTATTGGTGTCTGTCTCTCTTTCTCCCCTCCCCCCCCCATGTGTGTGTCTCTGTCTCCAATTCTCTCCCTCCTCCTACCCCAGGTCCGTCTCTCTCGGTCTCTCCCTCCCCACCGTGTCCGTCTCTCTCCCTCCCTCCCCACCATGTCCGTCTCTCTCCCTCCCTCCCTCCTCACCATGTCCGTCTCTCCCCCTCCCTACCATGGGTCCATCTCTCTCCCTCCCTACCGTGGGTCCGTCTCTCGCGCTTTCTCTCTCCCCCCCTCCCCGTGGGTCCATCTCTCTCTCTCCCCCCCGTGGGTACGTCTCCCTCTCTCTCCCCCCCAATGGGTACGTCTCCCTCTCTCTCTACCCCTCCCGAGGGTCCAACTCCCTCTCTCCCTCCCCCTTATGTGTCCATCTCCCTCTCTCCACCCCACCCCGCCCCTGTGTGTCCGTCTCCCTCCCCCCCGTGGGTCCGTCTCCCTCTCTTTCTCTCTCTCTCCCCACCCCCCAGTGAGTCTGTCTCTCTCTGTCGCTCTCTCTCCACCCCCCCCCCCCCCACCGTGGGTCCGTCTGTCTCTCTCTCTCTCTCCCGTGGGTCCGTCTCTCTCTCTCTCTCTCTCTCCTTCCCGTGGGTCCATCTCCCTCGATCTCTCTCCCCGACTGTGCGTCCGTCTCCCTGTATCTCTCTCCCCCCGTCTGTCCGTCTCTCCCTCTCTCTCCCCCCGTCTGTCCATCTCTCCCTCTCTTCCCCCCCCCCCCGTGTGTCCGTCTCTCTCTCTCTCTCTCCCTCCTGCCTTCCGCATCTGTCTCGGTCTCTCTCTCTCCCTCCTGCCTTCCGCGTCTGTCTCGGTCTCTCTCTCTCCCTCCCGCCTTCCGCGTCTGTCTCGGTCTCTCTCTCTCCCTCCTGCCTTCCACGTCTGTCTCGGTCTCTCTCTCTCCCTCCTGCCTTCCGCATCTGTCTCGGTCTCTCTCTCTCCCTCCCGCCTTCCGCGTCTGTCTCGGTCTCTCTCTCTCCCTCCCGCCTTCCGCGTCTGTCTCGGTCTCTCTCTCTCCCTCCCGCCTTCCGCGTCTGTCTCGGTCTCTCTCTCTCCCTCCTGCCTTCCGCGTCTGTCTCGGTCTCTCTCTCTCCCTCCCGCCTTCCGCGTCTGTCTCGGTCTCTCTCTCTTTCCTGCCTTCCGCGTCTGTCTCGGTCTCTCTCTCTCCCTCCTGCCTTCCGCATCTGTCTCGGTCTCTCTCTCTCCCTCCCTCCCTCCTTCTGCGTCTGTCTCGGTCTCTCTCTCTCCCTCCCGCCTTCCGCGTCTGTCTTGGTCTCTCTCTCTCCCTCCCTCCCGCCTTCTGCGTCTGTCTCGGTCTCTCTCTCTCTCCCTCCTGCCTTCCGCGTCTGTCTCGGTCTCTCTCTCTCCCTCCCGCCTTCCGCGTCTGTCTCGCTCTCTCTCTCTTTCCCGCCTTCCGCGTTTGTCTCGGTCTCTCTCTCTCCCTCCCGCCTTCCGCGTCTGTCTCGGTCTCTCTCTCTCCCTCCCTGCCTCCCGCCTTCTGCGTCTGTCTCGGTCTCTCTCTCTCCCTCCCGCCTTCCGCGTCTGTCTCGGTCTCTCTCTCTCCCTCCCTCCCGCCTTCTGCGTCTGTCTCGATCTCTCTCTCTCTCTCTCCCTCCCGCCTTCCACGTCTGTCTCGGTCTCTCCCTCTCTCCCGCCTTCCGCGTCTGTCTCGGTCTCTCTCTCTCTCTCCCGCCTTCCGCGTCTGTCTCGGTCTCTCTCTCTCTCTCCCGCCTTCCGCGTCTGTCTCGGTCTCTCTCTCTCTCTCTCTCTCCCGCCTTCCGCGTCTGTCTCTCTCTCTCTCTTCCGCCTTCCGCATCTGTCTCGGTCTCTCTCTCTCTCTCTTTCCCGCCTTCCGCGTCTGTCTCGGTCTCTCTCTCTCTCTCTCTCTCTCCCACCTTCCGCGTCTGTCTCGGTCTCTCTCTCTCTCTCTCTCTCTCCCACCTTCCGCGTCTGTCTCGGTCTCTCTCTCTCTCTCTCTCCCACCTTCCGCGTCTGTCTCGGTCTCTCTCTCTCTCTCTCTCTCTCTCCCGCCTTCCACGTCTGTCTCGGTCTCTCTCTCTCTCTTTCCCGCCTTCCGCGTCTGTCTCGGTCTCTCACTCTCTCTCTCCCGCCTTCCGCGTCTGTCTCGGTCTCTCTCTCTCTCTCTCCCACCTTCCGCGTCTGTCTCGGTCTCTCTCTCTCTCTCTCTCTCCCGCCTTCCGCGTCTGTCTCGGTCTCTCTCTCTCTCTCTCCCGCCTTCCGCGTCTGTCAGTCTCTCTCTCTCTCCCGCCTTCCGCGTCTGTCTATCTCTCCCTCTCTCTCTCCCGCCTTCCGCGTCTGTCTGTCTCTCTCTCTCCCGCCTTCCGCGTCTGTCTCAGTCTCTCTCTCTCTCCCGCCTTCCGCGTCTGTCTCAGTCTCTCTCTCTCTCCCGCCTTCCGCGTCTGTCTCGGTCTCTCTCTCTCTCTCTCTCCCGCCTTCCGCGTCTGTCTCGGTCTCTCTCTCTCTCTCCCGCCTTCCGCGTCTGTCTCGGTCTCTCTCTCTCTCTCTCTCTCCCGCCTTCCGCGTCTGTCTCTCTCTCTCTCTTCCGCCTTCCGCATCTGTCTCGGTCTCTCTCTCTCTTTCCCGCCTTCCGCGTCTGTCTCGGTCTCTCTCTCTCTCTCTCTCCCACCTTCCGCGTCTGTCTCGGTCTCTCTCTCTCTCTCCCACCTTCCGCGTCTGTATCGGTCTCTCTCTCTCTCTCTCTCTCTCTCCCACCTTCCGCGTCTGTCTCAGTCTCTCTCTCTCTCCCGCCTTCCGCGTCTGTCTATCTCTCCCTCTCTCTCCCGCCTTCCGCGTCTGTCTCTCTCTCTCTCTCCCGCCTTCCGCGTCTGTCTCAGTCTCTCTCTCTCTCCCGCCTTCCGCGTCTGTCTCGGTCTCTCTCTCTCTCTCTCTCTCTCTCCCGCCTTCCGCGTCTGTCACGGTCTCTCTCTCTCTCTCTCTCTCTCCCGCCTTCCGCATCTGTCTCGGTCTCTCTCTCTCTCTCTCTCTCTCCCGCCTTCCATATCTGTCTCGGTCTCTCTCTCTCTCCCGCCTTTCGTGTCTGTCTCGGTCTCTCTCTCTCTCCCGCCTTCCACGTCTGTCTCGGTCTCTCTCTCTCTCCCGCCTTCCACGTCTGTCTCAGTCTCTCTCTCTCTCTCTCGCCTTCCGCGTCTGTCTCGGTCTCTCTCTCTCTCTCTCTCTCTCTCCCGCCTTCCGCGTCTGTCTCGGTCTCTCTCTCGCCTTCCGCGTCTGTCTCGGTCTCTCTCTCTCCCACCTTCCGCATCTGTCTCGGTTTCTCTCTCTCTCTCTCTCTCTCTCTCTCTCTCTCTCCCCCACCTTCCGCGTCTGACTCGGTCTGTCTCTCTCTCCCGCCTTCTGCGTCTGTTTCTCTCTCTCCCACCTTCTACTACAGGTTGTGGTTGAATACAATTCTGCTGCTGATCATGGTCCACAGTGCCTCATGGATGCCCAGTTTTGAGTTGCTAGATCTATTCGAAATCTATCCTATTGAGCACGCTGTAGTGCCACATAGCACGATGGTGAGTATCCTCAATGTGAAGACAGGTCTTCGTCTCCACAAGGACTGTGCGGTGGTCACTCCTACCAACACTGTCATGGACAGATGCATCTGCAAGAGGTAGTTTGGTGAGGACGAGGTCAAGTAGGTTTAGCCCTCTTATTGGTTCCATCACTACCTGCCGCAGACCCAGTCTAGCAGCTATATTATTATTGCTCCAGAGCATTTTAGAAACCTGAATGATGTCAAGTGGAGCTGGTATGTTTATTTAGCATAAATGGTATCAGTACACTAAAGTACAAATTACACTTAAGTAAATACATTTTAATGTTCTGCAATACAGTTCTTCAGTGATACTCTTAATTCCACATGGTCAAGTTTAATTACTCACACTTCTATCAGCCATGTTCTTGAATGCCTCAAGATTTTTCATAGATACTGGAAAACCTGTGCAAATCAGAGCTGCCAGCAATTTTCTGACTTCTGCTGACACTGGTACAGCTGATTTATCAGCCAATCTGTTCATTCAAAGCTCCCCCACGGATCCACCTGTGACTCACAGATCGGTGGCACCTAGAGGCACTGAGTGTGTGGGAGAGCTTTGAGCTGACAAATAAAATGTTCCAGTGCCATCTAATCTTACCAGCAGGAAACAAATGCCAATCAAGAGGAATAAGGTGGGGAGAGGCATCGCTCAAACTTCAAAGTAGCAATCAGCTTTGTGTAATCTCAATTATCCATCCACTTCCATTATATGCCACAATAGGTTCTATTGCACCACAAATACTCCCAGAACTGGTGAGAGATCTGTAACCCACAGTGGTTGACCTGAATGTTGTCTATACGTTCTCTTCAGATTGAAACCAAATCAGTAAAAATAAAATCTGTAAGATAAAATTTATAGTTCAAGTGAACACAAGTATGAAAATTTTGAATGTACAGCATTATGCTTTATCAGATTTCAAATCATAACATTGATTTTCTTGCCTCCTTTTCTCAAATGAGATGTATGTCAGTCCCTCTTCATAATAGAATTCCAAGCCTAGAGATGACTTTTGTGATAGTAGCATGTAAACATGCATCGTTAATGCAACATTTCATTGTCAGCTGGTAGACAGGTTAAGCATTTGTACACTAGCATTACAAATAGTAATTTTTAGGCTCTAAACCTTAAAATTGTTTATTTTTACTCTTCTCTAAACCTCTAACTTATCAATGGCCTTTTCAAGAAAAGCTACCCAAAACTCCACCCAATATTCCAAAGTGGCCTCACGACTAACTGAAGTAAATTTTGAACTCTAACCCAAATGCTAGTCAGTTAAGTCCTAATATTTAAATTTGCTTTGTGGATAATAACTTGAGATTAACTGGATTCTTTCAACGAATGATCAATAATCACAGCCGAATCATTGAATTGTTATTCTTTACAGATGCTCCCTGGTCGTCTAGCTTGCAATCATCAGCAACATTCATACTACCACTAGAAGTCATCTACTCCAAATCATTCAGGAATAGTGATAGGGCCCAGAGCAAATTCATGTTGAATTAAACTATGCCCTGCGCTTACAGTTTTCCCCATTTACCATTACCTACTTCTGTCTAATGCAGAAGGAGTTTTCAATCCAGCTAACGAATGTTATTCCATGACCCATGGTCATCTTTTAAAGCCCTGTGTTTTGGGATAGCATCAAAACTGGCAATAAGGTGTCCTGGCCAAATCGCTATGGTTGCAGTGTGGTCCACATCACCAAGTCACAGTTGATCAGGTTCCTCAACTACTAAAGTTCAATGTTTGGGGAGTTGGAAATCCATTTGTCCACACTGCCACAGATTAGCACAAAGACCATTTCTGTTGGCTTTACAAAGGACAACAAAACAGGCTGCTGCAGAGAGACAAATTGCATCTCTGTACTATAGGCCCTTAGGTACAACTATTATTCCTTCATTACCAGCTTTTGCCAAGGAATTACTAAACATATTAGTTTAACACCCAGGGGACCAATTAAAAATGTCATTTAACACAAAGCCTTCTAGCTAGCAAAATAAGGCTGCTAAAGTACAGCAGTGAGTATTTTTGGGAAATGTCAATTTTCTAAATATAACTTGGTGAAATTTTGAAATTTCTATTGGGTCCCATTAAAACACTATGCTACAGCTTTATCAAACTACTAAGCTTTCAAATTATTCCCAAAGTGGTGACTACATTGCAGTTCTTTTGTTCTATTGTTGCTGCTTAGTGCTGCAGATTGACAAATTTGCAACCTGACATCTGGAATAATCCAGAGTGCCAATACAAGCCCAAAGTCAGGGCTGGGATCCAGGTCTCCCAAGAAGTTACAGCAAAGTTCACGAAACTCACACTAAGCAGATTTTAAAACTATTTCCAGTCAAGAGACAGCTCTGGAACAAAACTGGGATTTTGTCATTTACCATTTCTTAATTCTAGTCATTTTAAATAAACCTGCCATGTGTGAGTACTTAATATTCCACAGCACTAAATCTACATACAACTCCAAATGAAGATTATGTTTTGTATTGTGTTTCTGAAGAGGTCATACTATATACAAGTTTATTTTAGTTCCAGTAGCATGGCTTGACGTGGTCAAAAGAAGGAGGACAAGGGAAGTGGGGTTGGAAATAAGCAGGTAGGTGTCAATGGTTAGGGACATGAAAACTAGGATACGAAAGTAAAGTAACTTTAACAAAGGGCGAGTGTGACTGCCCTTGACATCAAGGCAGCACTTGACCGAGTATGGCATCAAGGAGCCCTTGCAAAACTGGAGTCAATGGGAATCAGGGGGAAAACTCTCTGCTGGTTGATGTCATACCTAGTACAAAGGAAGATGGTTGTGGTTGTTGAGGTCAAATCATCTCAGTCCCAGGACATCACTGCAGGTGTTCCTCAGGGTAGTGTCCTAGGCCCAATCATCTTCAGCTGCTTCATCAATGACCTTCCCTCAATCATAAGGTCAGAATTGGGGCTGTGCACTGAATATTACACAATGTTCAGCACCATTCGCAACTCCTCAGATACTGAAGCAGCCCACGTCCAGATGTAGCAAGACCGGGACAATATCAAGGCTTGGGCCGATGAGTGGCAAGTAACATTTGTGCCACACAAGTGCCAGGCAATGACCATCTCAAAACAACAGAGAATCTAACCATCTCCCCTTGATGTTCAATGGCATTACCATTGCTGAATCTGCCAATATTAACATCATGGAGGTTACCCTTGACCAGAAACTGAACTGGAGTAGCCATATAAATACCGTGGCTACAAGAGCAGGTCAGAGGCTGGGAATTCTGCAGCGGGCATCTCACCTCCTGACTCCCCAATGCCTGTCTACCATCTACAAGGCACAAGTCAGGAGTGCGATACGAGTATACAAACATATGAATTAGGAGCAGGAGTAGGCCACTCAGCCCCTCGAGCCTGCTGCACCATTCCATAAGTTCATGGCTGAACTGATTACTCCACATTTCCACCTAACCCCGATAACCGTTCACCACCTTGCTCATCAAGAATTTACCTCTGCCTTAAAAATATTCAAAGACTCTGCTTCCACCACCTTTTGAGGGAGAGAATTCCAAAGACTCACGACCCTCGAGAGAAAAAATTTCTCCTCATCTCTGTATTAAATGGGCGACCCCTTATTTTTAAACAGTGACCCCTAGTTCTATATTCTCCCACAATGGGAAACATTCTTTCCCCATCCACCCTGTCAAGACCCCTCAGGGTCTTATATGTTTCAATCAAGTTGCCTCTTACTCTTCTAAATTCCAGCAGATATAAGCCTAGCCTGTCCAATCTTTCCTCATAAGACAGCCCACCCATTCCAGGTGTTGGTCTAGTAAACCTTCTCTGTACTGCCTCCAAGGCATTTACATCCTTACTTAAATAAGGAGACCAATACTGTACACAGTACTCCAGATGTGGTCTCACCAATGCCCTCTATAGCTGAAGCATAACTTCCCTACTACTGTATTCAATTCGCCTCACGACAAAGGATAATTTTTTATGAGCTTTCTAATTACATGCTGTATCTGCATACTAACCTTTTGCAACTCATGCATTAGGACAACTTCTGTATCTCAGAGCTCTGCAATCTCTCATCATTTAGATAATATGCTTCTTTTTTATTCTTCCTGCCAAAATGGACAATTTCACATTTTCCCACATTATACTCCATTTGCCAGGTCTTTGCTCACTCACTTAACTAACTATATCCCTTATGTCCTCTTCATAAGTTACTTTCCTACCTATCTTTCTGTCAGCAGACAATTTAGCAACCTTACCTTCAGTCCCTTCATCTCAGTCATTTATATAAATTGTAAAAAGTTGAGGCCCCAGCACAGATCCCTTTGGCACACCACTCGTTACATCTTGCCAACCGGAAAATGTCCCATTTATACCTACTCTCTGTTTCCTGTTAGCTAGCCAATCTTCTATCCATGCCAATATGTTACCCCATACCCCATGAGCTTTTATTTTCTATAACAACCTTTGGTGTGGCACTTCATCAAATGCCTTTTGGAAATCTAAGTACAATATATCCACCGGTTCCCCTTTATCCACAGCACATGTAACTCCCTCAAAGAACTCCAATAAATTGGTTAAACATGATTTCCCTTTCACAAAACCATGTTGACTCTGCCTGATTACCTTGAATTTTTCTAAATGCCCTGCTATAACGTCTTTATTAATAGCTTCTAACATTTTCCCTAAGACAGTTGTTAAGCTAACTGGCCTGTAGTTTCCTGCTTTCTGTCTCTCTCCCTTTTTGAATAAAGGAGTTACATTCATTATTTTCCAACTAACGGAACCTTCCCCGAATCTAGGGAATTTTGGAAAATTAAAACTAACGTATCAACTATCTTACTAGCCACTTCTTTTCACACCCTAGGATGAAGTCCATCAGGACCCGGGGACTTGTCAGCCCGCAACTCCAACAATTTGTGCAGTACCACTTCTCTGGTGATTGTAATTTTTTTGAGTTCCTCCCTCCCTTCCATTTCCTGACTTACAGCTAACACTGGGATGTTACTTCTATCCTCAATAGTGAAGACCGATGCAAAATACTTGTTCAGTTCATCAGCCATCTCCTTATTATCCATTATGAATTCCCCAGACTCACTTTCTATAGGACCAAAGCTCACTTTGTTAACTCTTTTCTTTTTTAAATATCTACAGAAACTCTTACTACCTGTCCTTATATTTCTAGCTAGCTTTCTCTCGTACTCTAATTTTACCTTCCTTATCAATCTTTTAGTCATTCTTTGCTGTTCTTTATATTCTGTCCAATCTTCTGTCCTGCTTCCCATCTTTGCGCAATTATATGCTTTTTCTTTAAGTTTGATACTATCTTTAACTATTTTAGTTAACCACGGATGGCGGGTCCCACCCTTGGAATTTTTCTTTATCATTGGAATGTATCTATTCTGTGTATTCTGAAATATCCCCTTCAATGTCTGCCACTGCATCTCTATTGACCTATCCCTTAACCTAATTTGCCAGTTCACTTTAGCTCGCTCTGCTTTCATGCCCTCATAATTGCCCTTATTTAAGTTTCAAATACTAGTCTTAGACCCACTCTTCTCTCCCTCAAACTGAATATAAAATTCAATCATATTATGATCACTGCTACCTAGGGGCGCCTTAACTATGACGTGATTAATTAATCCTATCTCGTTTCACAATACCAGGTCTAGTATAGCCTGCTCTCTGGTTGGCTCCAGACATACTGTTCCAAGAAATTATCCCGAAAACATTCTATGTGCTCATCTAGGCTACCTTTGCCCATCTGTTTTTTCCAGTCTATATGTAGGTTAAAATCCCCCATAATTATCGCTGTACTTTTCTGACAAGCTGCCATTATTTCTTCCTTTATACCCCGTCCTACAGTGTGGTTCATGTTAGGTGGCCTGTACACCACTCCCACAAGTGACTTCTTGCCTCTACCCAAACTGCTTCTACATCCTGGTTTCCTGAACTTAGGTCATTCCTCTCTATTGCGCTAATACCATCATTAATTAACAGAGCTACCCCTCCAACTTTTCCTAGCTTCCTGTCCTTCATAAATGCTATGTACCCTTCAATATTCGGGTCCCAATCTATGTCATCCTGCAGCATGTCTCTGTAATGGCTATCAGATCGTACTTATTTATTTATACTTGCTCTCCCAGTTCATCTATTTTGTTTCAAATGCTATGTGCATTCAGATACAGAGCCTTTAATTTTGTCCTTCTATTGGGCGGCAGTGGTTAGCACCACAGCCTCACAGCTCCAGCGACCCGGGTTCAATTCTGGGTACTGCCTGTGTGGAGTTTGCAAGTTCTCCCTGTGTCTGCGTGGGTTTCCTCCGGGTGCTCCGGTTTCTTCCCACATGCCAAAGACTTGCAGGTTGATAGGTTAATTGGCCATTATAAATTGCCCCTCGTATAGGGAGGTGGTAGGGAAATATAGGGACAGGTGGGGATGTGGTAGGAATATGGAATTAGTGTAGGGTTAGTATAAATGGGTGGTTGATGGTCGGCACAGACTCGGTGGGCCGAAGGGCCTGTTTCAGTGCTGTATCTCTAAAACTAAAACTAAAAAACTAAAAATTATTTTTGTAACCTCTAGCCTTATCTGTTGATTTACTCATAGATTTGTACGCTCTGTCCCTTCCGGTCACAGTCTGTTTATTATTTCCCATATCAATACCTTTCTCTCTTGCCTTGTCTCTACTCCTTGATTTACCATATCTTCCCAAATTTCATCCCTTGCCCCCACTATTCAGTTTAAAACCCTCTTTACTCCCTAGTCACACAGCTCACTAGAACACCGGCCCCAGCACGATTCAGGTATAAACCGTCCCAATGGTACAGCCACCACTTTTCCCCAGTACTGGCGCCAGTGCCCCACGAACCGGAACCCACTTCTACCACACCAGTCTTTGAGCCACGCAATAATTTCTGGAATACTCCCCACTTTCCTGGATGGGTGCAGTTCCATCAACACTCAAGAAGCTCGACATCATCCAGGACAAAGCAACCCACTTGACTGGCACCTCATCCACCACCTTCAACAGACACTCCCTTCGCCAATAATGCACAGTGGCAGCAGTATGTACCATCTACAAGATGCACTGCAGCAACTCACCAAAGCTCCTTCAACAGCACTTTCCAAACCTGCGACCTCTACCACCTAGAAGGACAAGAGCAGCAGATGCATGGGAACACCACCACCTTCAAGTTCCCCACCAAGCCACACACCATCCTGACTCGGAACTATATTGCCATTCCTTCATTGTTGCTGGGTCAAAATCCTGTAACTCAGAAGGGCAAGCCATTTAGGACTGAGATGAGGAGGAACTTCTTCACTCAGAGGGTGGTAAATCTTTGGAATTCCCTGTCCCAGAGGGTGGTGGAAGCTCAGTCACTGAGTAAGTTAAAGACAGAGATCGATAGACTTCTAGTTGCTAATGACATCAAGGGATATGGGAATAATGCGGGAATATGGTGTTGAAGTAGACAATCAGCCATAATCAGGAATGGCGGAGCAGGCTCGAAGGGCTGAATAGCCTACTCCTGCTCCTACGTTGCTATGTTCCTAACTCGCTTCCTAATGGTACTATTGGTGTACCTGCACCCCAAGGACAGCAGCGGTTCAAGAAGGCAGCTCACCACCACCTTCTCAAGAGCAATTCGAGATGGGCAATAAATGCTGGCCTAGCCAGCAATGCCCACATCCCATGAACGAATAAAAAAACTTCTGAAGTGAAGAGTGATAGGGGATTTCAGCAGGGAAGACACACTTGGAGAAAGAATCAGAGATAGAACTACAACAACATAGCCATCATTTTCTAACGCATGCTCCCTGTAAGTGCAGCTCCTGAATATGAGCATGGGATTAACCCTCATTAACTGATGGAAAAGCAAAATACTGCAGATGCTGGAAATCTGAAATAGAAACAGAAAATGCTGGAAATACTCAGCAGGTCAGGCAGATTCTATGGAGAGAGAAACAGAGTTAATTGGCTGAATTTTATGCCACCCAAAAGAGCGGGATGGTGGTGGGAGGTGGCGTAAAATGGAGTGAGAGGCTTCAGGAGCACTTCCCGATCTGCTCCTGCCTCTGCCGCCACTTTACGCAGGGTGGCGGTGGCGAAAAACAGCCTGCCCGCCCAGGCCAATCAAGGCCCTTAAGTGGCCACTGACAAAAGCAGGAGGCTCTCGAACGTTCCGGGAGGGGGACGGGTGGGCCTCATAATCGGGCACCCTCTGCCCAATGGAGGGATGCCCCTGCTACCCCAACCACCCCCAACACGTCCCCCGTCCCCCCAACCGACCACCCTTGCCTCGCCGGGGTTCGACTGATTACCCCTGGCGAGGCAACCAAAACTTACCTGTCTTCCAAGCTCCCCAGCATCTTTACAACCAGCTAGGCTGTAGTCACAGCAGTGGCCACCGCTCCAGGTGGCACTGCTGGGTCTAGGAACTGCCAGCCCGCTAATTGGCTGGCAGCTCCATTAGGCGGGACTTCCTACCTCAAGCGGGTGGAAGTCCTGCCTCAGAACAATTGAAGTCTGGGGACCCACAAAATACAGGTTGGATCCACAGGCGAGGCGGAAGCAGGTTCGCGACCGACTTTTCAGTCAGTGGCCGGCTCCCGTTTGCCTATGGTTAAATCCCGGCCTATGTTTCATGTCAATGAATGACCTTTTATCAGAACTGGAAAAGGTTAGAGAAGTAATAGGTTTTAAGCAAGTACTGAGGCAGGGAAAGGGAGGATGGAGGAAAGAAAAGGGAAGCTGTGAAAGGATGGAAGGCCTGAGAGATTAAATGATAAAAGATGATTGTGCACGGCAAAAGGAGATGGTAATGGGACAAGTAAAATAAAAGGCGAGTCTAGAGGGGGTGTAAATGGGAAAAGCAGAATCATTACTGTCAGGAAAACCTTATATGCTAAATGGGACATAATAACTTCATTGGTTAGAAACACCTTAGAATTTTAATGGAAAAAACCCTACAAGTAACTTTTAAAAAACTAGCAGCCAAGATGGCCAGTGCCATTTACATCTGAAATACCAGGTGATTGGACTGGTGACAAAAAGTCTAACAAGAAGCCCAGACAGGACAATGGATTGCTCTAAATGATTGAATTACCTAGAATGGCTTCATTAGCACAGCATCAAGGACATCCCCACCTATTGACTTGAAAGAGTCAACCCCCTCCAAGTGTGAATGGACATCCTGGGGCATGCAGAACCTTGAATTTCATTAGAAGATTCCAGAAAAATCTCATTAGAAACAAAGGCGATTGAGAAGCATCACGTGACCGCCTGTTCATCTTTGAAGAAGCAGGTTTTGTGACATCGACAGGCAGTAACCGAGTGGACAGTAGCTGAGATGGCTGCTGCTCCCCTGTCTCGCTCTTTTCTCTCTCTCTCCCCCCAGAAAACATCAAGTGAAAACCGTCTGAGACTAGGGGACCCTCCAAGCCTACAGACCGCTACTGCCAGCAACCAACTGCAATTCTGCCTTCAACCAACCCTGAGTAAAGCAGGCCAAAGTGCACTTTGACCAGCGAGGACTTCAAGAATACAGCTTCAGCCGAGGACTACTGGATTTACAGACTGTATTTATGTTCCATTTATTGTGGACTTTAATCCAACCACCAAATCTATTTTCCTTCCTGTAATCTACTTGTATGTATGAAATTCTCGTGTGCATGAATGTGAAGCGTATTTTTAGTATTTTTAAAATCCGGTTCAAGTGTTAAATATAATAAACTTACCTCTTCCTTGTTTAAACTCAAGAAAACCTGTCCGATTTGTTCTTTTGCAATCACAGTAAAGGAAAAAGGTAAAACACTCAGAGGTGGTAAGCACAACCACTGTTTAAAAGAAATAAACCCTGTTGTGGTCAAATAAAAGGAAGGGGAAGAGGGGAGCCTGAGACCCCCCTCCTCACCTGGCCGTAACATTACCAGCAGTTGCTGCCTCACTTAAAACCTGTTAAATGATTAACTTTTTCCAGTTCTGAAGAAAAGTCATCAACATGAAAGTTTCAACTCTGTTTCTCTCTCCACAGATACTGCCTGACCTACTGATTATTTCTAGCATTTTCTGTTTTTAACTTATATACTGATGATGTTCTGTGAAGTCAAGTGCACTGTAGTAGGCTGAATGTAACTTGTAGGGATGTCAAAATTCATTTTCCAACCAAGTGTAAATAAAGTTAGTGGCCTGATAATGAGGCTATCCGCACTCGCTGTTATGAAGGAGTTAACCAGACAGTGACTTATGGTGTCTGCACATGCACAGTTAAACATGGAAATCAGGAAGTTGCCCTGCTCGTCCATTAGCTTCGCTCCAACAGTATCTCGCCAAAGGACTTGGCATTCACATGCATGCAACAGCAATAAATTGGATACATACCAACGTGATACTCACTCAACATGCAAGAAACACTTGGGGCTTGTCCATTCAAGTGTAAACTTTAACAGTGTTGTTAAGTCTTAATTATTGCTAAACAACCTCTCTAGAACTGAAAATTTACAAGTGTGGAGTCTCATTCCTTCAGATTTTAATTATTGTTGGAGATTTTAAAAATAAAAAAGTTTTACTTTTTCTCTCTCTCAATCCCATCTTTCTCTCCCTCTTATTTTGCTTTCTGTGCATGATTTTACATTGAATTAAAAATTCTAACTTACAATTCCCAATTTAGACTCTGTGCATCTCAGTAAGGTTTCTTCAATCTGATTGGTTGAGAAGACAGACCATTGCTTGCCCTGTTGCACACGCCCCAGATACCCTGTAGAGGGAGCCATGCTGCTTCATAACAGCCTAATACCCATAAATCGCAGTGTACAAGCCCACCAAAAATCTTTTGGCAAATGTTCATGAAATGAATGGCGAGCGCCGTTCTTTTACCGCTGACTGCAAAATCCAGGCCATGTTCTTGAACATTACCACCAGGTGACTCTTGATCAGCAGGTGTTTAATAAAATTAATAGCCAGCAGTTAGATATGTACATCACCACAACAACCAGCGAAGATGATTATAACATTATCCAACCATCATTTACTTGTTCTAAATTTCTTCCCTCGCCCACGGACAGACAGACAGTTTGGAAGTGCCAAGTCTTTAAAAATCAACATATTTATAGTCTAGCTGATAAAGAAAAAATATTTGAATTTCACAATCTAAGGATGTTCCAAAGCACTTTACAGCCTCAAGTACTTTTTGAAGTGTAGTCATTGTTGTAATGTAGGAAATGTGGCAGCCAATTGCACACAGCAAGCTCCAAAAAACAGTTTAGAATAATATTTAAGTGGTGCTAACTGAGGGTTAAACATTGGCCAGGACCCTGGGAATAACTCCCCTGCACTTCTTCGAATAGTAGCATGGGATCTCTTATGTCCACTTGAGACATCTGGCAGGGTATCAGTTTACCGTCCAAAAGATAATACTGACAGTGCAGCACTGTTCCCAATTTTGCCTTGAATTACTCAATGATTTTCAACCATTTTTTCTGATAACTCATTGGCTTTACTTATGCCTCCTCTTTGGCAAAGAGCCAGGCTTTGATCAGGTAGCAAACAGTTAATTGGTTAGGGAGGTTGTTGAATGTGCAGATTACACAAGATAGATTTTATTCCGGGCAAGTTAAAGTGCTATAAAAAATAGAATGCCACAGTTAAATCATTGTCTATTTGAACTTTGGTTGGTTTATTTCAACTGTTAAGTGTCAATAATAACTGAGGAATTGTCTTAGAGGAGTTAGTGAGCAGTGGAGCATGAAACAGCTTCAAACTAAAGGTGCAATCCTTAACCTAGGTTTGTCGATGATCCAGTTGTGTCAACTATGCACATCAATTAATCTCTCTCTCTGTGTCAGTAACTTTTTAAAACCAGTTTCCACAATTATGGCATCACTCACTCCAATTAAAGAAATAAAAAAGGGTAAAGTTAAAAATTAACTGACTTTTTCCATTTTCAAAAAAAATTGCTCATTGACATCCATAAATTTAAGACACTCATTCATTGTCCCAACAAACCTTGAAAAGCACTCGGCATTTAACCAGGTGCTGATCAATAACCTGGATTGCACTTCAGTACTTTTCCATCTCCATTAAACGCCATGTACACATAGCAGAAATTTTACACAGAATGTTGCAGCACATAATTTGCTGCAAGGCTGAGGTTTTGCCTTTCAAGTTTAAATTAAGCAGCTATGAGAATTCAAGAAATGTTCCTACCCAGATATCAGAAAGCCTGCGTCAAGCATCCCAAAATTCTGAGCACTAAATTACTTTCACACCCACTTCATAGAAGAAAACAGCTTGTAAAAACCCAGGCTGCCATTGTTAATGGAATCTGCCCTATTTACATTACAGAACAGATTGCATAAAACCATATCAACATACAACTGCTCAAATCATGTTTTATTACTATTTCTGGTAGCTGAGCATACTATGATGAAAAGTCAGTGAGGGAGAAACCACATCACAAGTTCAGCCTACATTGACTAGAAAAAAAGTGGTGCCTGGTTCTGACAGCAACACCATACATATTTGGTGCTGGTACAGCTGCTGCCTCTTCAGATGAATGTTTCTGCCTTTGAAGGCAGTCGCACTACCTCATATAGAACATAAGAACATCGTGTTTGACTAATTTGCTAGAGTTCTTCGAAGCTGTGACAAGCAAAGTGGATAATGGGGATCCTGTAGATGTAGTATATCTGGACTTCCAGAGGCATTTGATAAGGTACCACACAAAAGGTTAATACACAAGGTAAGATCACATGGGGTTAGGGGCAATTTATTAGCTTGGATAGAGGATTAGCTAACCAACAGAAAACAGAGAGTCGGGATAAATGGGTCTTTTTCTGGTAGACAAGATGTAACTAGTGGGGTGCCACAGGGTTCGGTCCTTGGGCCCCAACTATTTACATTCTATATTAATGACTTGGATGCAGGGATAGAAGGTACTATAGCCAAATTTGCAGATGACACTAAAATAGATTGTAAGTTGCAATAAAGAAATAAGAAATTTACAAATGGATATGGATAGGTTCGGTGAATGGGCCAAAATTTGGCAGATGGAGTTTAAGGTGGATAAGTGTGAGGTTATCCATTTTGGTCAGAAAAATAGAAAGGCAAATTATCTAAATGGAGAGAAACTTCAGAGTGCTTCGGTGCAAAGGGATCTGGGTGTCCTCATGCATGAATCGCAGAAAGCTAGTGTGCAGGTACAGCAGGTAATAAGGAAGGCAAATGAAATTTTGGCATTTATTGCTAAAGGAATAGAGTATAAAAGTAGGGAAGTGTTGCTGCAACTGTACAAGGCATTAGTGAGACCGCACCTGGAGTATTGCATACAGTTTTGGTCCCCTTACTTGAGGGGGGATGTAGTTGCATTGGAGGCAGTTCAGAGGTGATTCACAATCATGAAGGGTCTTGATAGAGTAAATGAAACTGTTTCCATTGGCAGAAGGGTCAGTAACCAGAGGACATAGATTTAAGGTAATTGGAAAAAGAACCAAAGAGGAAATGAAGAGAAATTAGGCAATGAATTGTTATGATGTCACAAAGCGGCTGCAGGACATTCTTCGTGGGGAGGGTGAACAGTCAGAGGTCGTGATCCACATTGGTACCAACGGCATAGATAAGAAGAGGGATGAGGTCCTGAAAGCAGAATTTAAGGCGTTAGGAAAGAAATTAAAAAGCAGGACCTCAAAAGCAGTAATCTCAGGATTACTCCCAGTGCCATGTGCCAGTCAGCCAATGAATTGGAGGATTAAAAAACTTAACACATGGCTGGAGAATTGGTGCAGAAGGGAGGACATCAGATTTCTGAGGCATTGGGATCTGTTCTGGGGTAGGTAGGACCTGTAAAAGATGGACGGATTGCACCTTAGCAGGACTGGGACTAACATCCTCGCAGGGAAATTTGCTAGGGCTGTTGAGGAGAGTTTAAACTAGATTGGCACGGGGTTCGGAACCTAAGAGGGAGCTCAGATTGGAGAGAAGCAAAACTGCTAACAGGAAGTAGAGAAGTAGTAAGCGAAATTGGAAGGCAGACGAGGTGAAGGCAAACATCAAATAGGATCGTAATGAGGAATAATGTTAAGACAAAGTTAAGGGCATTCTATCTGAACGTACGCATTTACAAGGTAGATGATTTGAAGGCACAAATAGAGGTAAATGGGTATGACTTAATTGCCATTACGGAAAAGTAGTTAAAGGGTGACCAGGACCTGGAACTGAATATTCAGGATATTCGTCATTTAGGAGGGATAGACGGAGGGGAAAAGGAGGTGGAGTAGTGCTGTTAATAAGGGACGAGATCAGTACATTAGTGAGAGAAACTTAGATTGAAGGAGCAAGATGTAGAATCAGTTTGGGTGGAGCTAAGGAACAGCAAGGGGCAGCAACATTGGTGGGAGTTATTTATAGGCCATCAAACTGTAGTGGTAATGTTGGGCATGGTATAAATCAGGAAATTAGAGCTGCATGTAGCATGGGCAATACAGTAATAATGGACAACTTCAATTTACATATAGATTGGGAAAGCCTAATTAGCACTAATGCGGTGGACAATGAATTCCTGGAGCGTATACCAGATGGGTTTCTGCAACAGAACGTTGAAGAACCAACTAGGGATCGGGATATTTTAGATTTAGTCTTATGCAATGAGAAAGGACAAATTAACAACCTTGCTGTAAAGGAGCCATTAGGAAATAGTGACCACAAGATGATAGAATTCCACATTAAGTTTGAAATTGATATCGTTTATTCTGAAACTCGGGTCCTAAATTTGAACAAAGCAAACTATGAGCATATGAGGGGCAAGTTGGATATGGTGGATTTGGAAAATACATTAAAAGATGTGACGGTAGATAGGCAATGGCTAATATTTACAGAAGTATTACATGGTTTACAACAAATATACATTTCTCTAAGACACAAATACCCAACAGGAAAGGTGAATCATCCATGGCTAACAAAAGAAGTTGAGAATTGCATTGGGTCAAAGGAAGTGGCTTACAAGATTGCCAGAAAAAGTGGCAAGCCTGAGAATTGGGAGCAATTTAGAGTCCAACAAAGGAGGACCAAGAAACTGATAAAGAAATAGAAAAGAGATTATGACTCTAAGCTAGCTAGAAACATAAAGACGGACTGTAAAAGGTTCTTTCGGTATGTGAAAAAGTGATTAGTAAGGACAAATGTGGATCCATTGCAGGTGGAGACAGGAGAGGTCATGGTGCAAAAGGACTGGAGGGTTGCAGATATTTACATTCCTGTTCTTTAGGTATGTGAAAGGGAATCAATTAGCAAGGACAAATGTGGGTGCATTGCAGGCAGAGACAGGAGAGTTTGTGGTGGAGAATAAGAAATGGCAGAGAGACTAAACAATTACTTTGTGTCTGTCTTCACGGAAGAAGACAGAAAATCTCTCAGAAATATTGGGGAACCAAGTGACTTGTATAAATGAGGGACTGAAAGTAATTAGTATCAATAAAGAGGTAGCACTTGAAAAATTAATTGCATTGAAAGTTGATGAATCCCCTGGACCAGATGAGCTACATCCCAGAGTATTGAAGGAGGTGGCTATATAGATAGTGGGTGCATTGGTGATTATCTTTCAAAATTCTAGATTCTGGAGGGGTTGCTGCAGACTGAAAAGTAGCAAATGTAACCCCATGATTTAAGAAGGGAGCAAGAGAGAAAACAGAGAACTACAGACCTGTTAGTTTGACATCAGTAGTAGGAAAAATGTTGGAATCTATTATAAAGGATGAGATAACTGGACATTTGGAAAATAATATGACTGGGCAGTCAACATAGATTTATGAAAGGGAAATCATGCTTAACAAACCTGTTGGAGTTTTTTTGAGGATGTTACTTGTAGCATAGATAAAGGAGAACCAGTGGATGTGGTGTATTTGGATTTTCAGAAGGCTTTTGAGCACATGAAATTGGGAGTAATATACTGCAATGGATTGAGAATTGGTTAACCGACAGAAAGCAGAGAGTAGGAATAAATGGATCATTCTCAGGATGGCAGGCTGTTCCTCGTGGGGTACCGCAAGGATCCATGCTTGGGCCACAGCTGTTTACAATCTACATAAATGACTTTGGTATGGGGACTAATTGTAATATTTCCAAATTTGCGGATGACAAAACTGGGAGGGAATATAAGTTGTGAAGAGGATGCAAGGAGGCTTCAAGGGGATTTGGACAGGCTAAGTGAATGGGCAAGAACATTGCAGATGGAATATAATGTGAATAAGTGTGAAGTGATCCACTTTGGTAGAAAAAACAAAAAGGCAGAGTATTTCTTAAATGGCGAGAGGTTGGGAAGTGATGATATCCAAAGAGACCTGGGTGTCCTTGTTCATGAGTCACTAAAAGCTAGTATGCAGGTGCAGCAAGCAATTAAGACAGCAAATGGTATGTTGGCCTTCACTGCAAGGGGATTTGAGTACAGGAGTAAAAATGTATTGCTTCAATTGTATAAAGCATTGGTGAGACCGCACCTGGAGTATTGTGTTCAGTTTTGGTCTCCTTATCTAAGGAAGGATATACTTGCCATAGAGGGAGTGCAACAGAGGTTCACCAGACTAATCCCTGGGATGGTGGGATTGTCTTATGAGGAGATGTTGCAGAAACTGGGCCTGTATTCTCTAGAGTTTCGAAGAATGAGAGCTGGTCTCATTGAAACTTACAAAATTCTAACAGGGCATGACAGGGTAGATGTGGAGAGCATGTTTCGTCTGGCTGGTGAGTCTAGAACCAGGGGACACAGTCTCAGAATAAGGGGCAGGACATTTAAGACTGAGATGAGGAGAAATTTCTTAACACAGAGGATGGTGAATCTGTGGAATTCTCTACCCCAGAGGGCTATGGAAACTCAATCATTGAGCATGTTCAAGACAGAAATCGATAGATTTCTGAATACTAATGACATCAAGGGATATGGGGATAGTGGGGAAAAATGGCGTAGAGGTAGATGATCAGCCATGATCGGTTTGAATAGCAGAGCTGGCTCAACTGACCAAATGGCCTACTCCTGCTCCTATTTCCTACGATCAGGAATGCACTGCCTGATAAGGTGGTGGAAGTAGATTCCAATACTAACTTCAAGAACAGAATTGAATAAATACCTGAAAATGAAGCATTTGCAGAGGTATGGGGAAAAGAGCAAGAGAGTGGGACTAACTGAATAGGTCTTTCAAAGAGCTAGAACAAGCACGATGGGCTGAAATGACCTCCTTGTATGTTGTACGATTCTAGATTAATGCCTAGACAGCTGAAGGCATGGCTTCAATGGTGGGTTGAATAAAATCAGGCAAGCACAAGTGGCCAGAATTGGAGGAACCCAAAATTCTGAGTGTTGTTGGTTGCACAAAATTAGAGATTGGCAGGAGAGTGGCCATGGAGAGATTTGAACACAAGGACGAGAATTTTAAATTGAAGTCTCTGCTGGACTGGGAGCCAAATGGAGCTCAGCAAGCACAGAGTTAATGCATCAACTGAATTTGGTGTGAGTTAGGATGTTGCTGCAGAGTTTTGGAGGAGCTCAAGTTTACAGAGGGTGAATGATCGGAGGCAGGCATAGAGTATTGTAATAAATGAAAGGTCACAGACCTGAAATGTTAACTCTGTTCCTCTCTCCACAGATGCTGCCAGACCTGCTGAGTATTTCCAGCACTTTGTTTTTATTTTATATTAGAGTATTGTAATACTTGAGTCCAGAGGAAACAAAAGTATGGATAAGGGTTTCAGCAGCAGATGGGCTGAGGCAAGGGAAAAGGCTGGCGATATTACAGAGGTAGAGATAGACTGTCTTGATGGGTGTGTATATACACACACATATGCATGCACACACACAATTATAAAACATTAATTTAATATCACTTTCGCTCCAACTAAAACACCAGTCAATCAATTTACAGTGATTCTTTGGTCACAGTTATAAAACTGGTCCACTCTTTGGCTATAACTTGCTTTTAATTTTTACTTGGCTTAACAGTTAGTTCCTATCCTGTGATTCAGCATATGAAATGCCACTGGATATAATCCTGGAATATTAAGTCCCCTATATGGTATACTCTGAATATTCACATGACTCTTATTTCCCATTGTCATGATTTTGTCACTGATCTGCCAATATTTATGATGGGAAAACTATGCCATCATGTAACAGTAGGTCTCTTCCCATTCAGTGGTTCTGTTGTCTTTCTGACCATCTCACCTACTGGACACAAAACCTGGAAAATAAGAGAGATGAACACAAAAACTACTGTCATGAAAATGGTTTTCATGTTCCTGATTTGCTGGAAAATAAAAAATGACCCACTCCTCCGGACTCAAGTCTTTAGCCTCAGGCTTGCTCCTGTCTCTCTGGCCTGGTTTCCTAAAGCCCAATGCTCCCAAACCCTCCCCATGGCCAAGGCAAAAACATGCAGGTGGTAGCTATCTATATACTAAATAACTGATTTCTTTTGGGAGAGGGGTGATAAAAGGAGAAAGAAAGAAGAGGATGGAAAGAAAATGGGTTGGCGAGTCCGTGAGGAAAGAGGGGTGAGACAGAAAAGGGGGAGGGAGGAACAGGGAGTTGAGAGAGAAAAAGGAAGGAAGACAAATAGAACAGCAGTCCACCTCCACGTTTTCAGCCTCCAAAAATAAACCTCAATAAGGCCCCAATAATGTTACCCACTCTTCCTGGCTTTGGGGCCTGATGCCCTACTCTCTTGTCCAATGTGGGGACATGCTGCTCCTGTGCCATGCATCTTGCCTGCTCCTTGATCCAGTGCATTCTGCCTCATCTACTTTCTGTTCTTGGCAGCTGAAAGAGAAAGTTTCAGCCTGACATCTTTTTTGGTTCAACCTTTGGGGCTCAGCATCCTGTTCTAAGAGGCAGGGAGCTTACCAGTGCAGTGTGGTTTGGCTAGTCAAAGTCTAAAGAGGGATTCTGAAGGGGAGGGTGAACAGCCAGAGGTTGTGGTACACATCGGTACTAACGACATAGGCAGGAAGAGGGACGAGATCCTGAGGGGGAGTTTAGGGAGTTAGGTAGAAAGTTAAAAGACAGGACCTCTAGGGTTGTAATCTCAGGATTGCTCCCTGTGCCACGTGCCAGTGAGGCTAGAAATAGGAAGATAGTGCAGCGAAACACGTGGCTGAACAGCTGGTGTAGGAGGGAGGGTTTCAGATATCTGGATCATTGGGATCTCTTCCGGGACAGGTGGGACCTGTACAAGGAGGACGGGTTGCAGCTAAACTGGAGGGGCACTAATATCCTGGCTGCGAGGTTTGCTAGCGTCACTCGGGAGGGTTTAAACTAGTGTGGCAGGGGGGTGAGAACCAGAGCAGTTGGATAGCAGGTGAAATAACTGAGGGGGAACTAGTAAATAAGGCCAGTAAGACTAAGAGGAAGAGCTGGCAGAGAGATGTTGCTGAGCACAGCGGGACTGGTGGTCTGAAGTGCATTTGTTTCAATGCGAGAAGTATAACAGGTAAGGCAGATGAACTTAGAGCTTGGATTAGTACTTGGAACTATGATGTTGTTGCTATTACAGAGACTTGGTTGAGGGAAGGACAGGATTGACAGCTAAATGTTCTGGGATTTAGAAGCTTCAGGCGGGATAGAGGGGGATGGAAAAGGGGTAGTGGAGTTGCATTACTGGTTAAGGAGAATATCACAGCTGTACTACGGGAGGACACCTCGGAGGGATCATGCAGCGAGGCAATATGGGTGGAGCTCAGGAATAGGAAGGGTGCAGTCACGATGTTGGGGGTTTACTACAGGCTTCCCAACAGCCAGCAGGAGGTAGAGGAGCAGATATGTAGACAGATTTTGGAAAGATGTAAAAGTAACAGGGTCGTAGTGGTGGGTGATTTTCACTTCCCCTATATTGATTGGGACTCACTTAGTGCTAGGGGCTTGGATGGGGCAGAATTTGTAAGGAGCATCCAGGAGAGCTTCTTGAAACAATATGTAGATAGTCCAACTAGGGAAGGGGCCGTACTGGACCTGGGATTGGGGAATGAGCCCAGCCAAGTGGTCGAAGTCTCAGTAGGGGAGCATTTCAGGAACAGTGACCATAATTCCGTAAGTTTTAAGATACTTGTGGATAAGGATAAGAGTAGTCCTCGGGTGAAAGTGCTAAATTGGGGGAAGGTTAATTATAACAATATGAGACAGGAACTGAAGAATTTAGATTGGAGGCGCCTGTTTGAGGGTAAATCAACATCTGACATGTGGGAATCTTTTAAACATCAGTTGATTAGAATCCAGAAGCAGCATGGTCCTGTGAGGAAGAAGGATAAGTTTGGCATGTTTCGGGAACCTTGGATAACAAGGGATATTGTGAGCCTAGTCAAAAAGAAAAAGGAAGCATTCGTAAGGGCGAGAAGGCTGGGAACGGATGAAGCCCTTGAGGAATATAAGAAAAGTAGGAAGGAACTTAAGCAAGGAGTCAGGAGGGCTTTGCATCAGTATTCACCAAAGAGAAGGACTTGGTGGATGATGAGTCTAGGGAAGGGAGTGTAGATAGTCTCAGTCATCTCATTATCAAAAAGGAGGAGGTGTTGGGTGTCTTGAAAAACATTAAGGTAGATAAGTCCCCAGGGCCTGATGGGATCTACCCCAAAATACTGAAGGAGGCAAGGGAAGAAATTGCTGGGGCCTTGACAGAAATCTTTGCATCCTCATTGGCTACAGGTGAGGCCCCAGAGGACTGGAGAATAGCCAATGTTGTTCCTTTGTTTCAGAAGGGTAGCAAGGATAATCCAGGAAATTATAGGCCGGTGAGCCTTACGTCAGTGGTCGGGAAATTATTAGAGAGGATTCCTCGGGACAGGATTTACTCTCATTTGGAAACAAATGAACTTATTAGCGAGAGCAGCATGGTTTTGAGATAGGCAGGTCGTGTCTCACTAACTTGATTGAGTGTTTTGAGGAAGTGATGAAGATGATTGATGAAGGAAGGACAGTGGATGTTGTCTATACGGACTTCAGTAAAGCCTTTGACAAAGTCCCTCATGGCAGACTGGTACAAAAGGTGAAGTCACACGGGATCAGAGGTGAGCTGGCAATCTGGATACAGAACTGGCTCGGTCATAGAAGACAGAAGGTAGCAGTGGAAGGGTGCTTTTCTGAATGGAGGGCTGTGACTAGTAGTGTTCCGCAGGAATCAGTGCTGGGACCTTTGATGTTTGTAGTATATATAAATGATTTGGAGAAAAATGTAGCTGGTCTGATTAGCAAGTTTGCGGATGACACAAAAGTTGGTGGAGTTCCGGATAGTGATGAGGATTGTCAGAGGATACAGCAGGGTATAAATCGGTTGGAGACTAGGGCGGAGAAATGGCAGATGGTGTTTAATCCGGACAAATGTGAGGTAATGCATTTTGGAAGATCTAATACAGGTGGGAAGTATACAGTAAATGGCAGAACCCTTAGGAGTATTGACAGGCAGAGAGATCTGGACATACAGGTCCACAGGTCACTGAAAGTGGCAACGCAGGTGGATAAGATAGTCAAGAAGGCATATGGCATGCTTGCCTTCATCGGTCGGGGCATAGAGTATAAAAATTGGCAAGTCATGCTGCAGCTGTACAGAACCTTAGTTAGGCCACGCTTGGAATATTGCGTGCAATTCTGGTCGCCACACTACCAGAAGGACGTGGAGGCTTTGGAGAGGGTACAGAAGAGGTTTACCAGGATGTTGCCTGGTCTGGAGGGCATTAGCTATGAGGAGAGGCTGGATAAACTCAGATTGTTTTCACTGGAACTATGGAGGTGGAGGGGCGACTTGATAGAGGTTTACAAAGTTACGAGTGGCATAGACAGAGTGGATAGTCAGAAGCTTTTTCCCAGGGTGGAAGAGTCAGTTACTCGGGGGCATAGGTTTAAGGTGCGAGGGGCAAAGTTTAGAGGGGATGTGCGAGGCAATTTTTTTACACAGAGGGTGGTGAGTGCCTGGAACTTGCTGCCGGGGGAGGTTGTGGAAGCAGGTACGATAGCGACGTTTAAGAGGCATCTTGACAAATTCATGAATAGGATGGGAATAGAGGGATACGGTCCCCGGAAGTGCAGAAGGTTTTAGTTTCGACAGGCATCAAGATCGGTGCAGGCTTGGAGGGTCAAATCGCCTGTTCCTGTGCTGTACTGTTCTTTGTTCTAACAATAACCATGCATACACCAGGGAATCTACAAGCCTAGTTTCTACCATCCGGCGCTTAAACTTTCTGAATTTAGTTAAATGAGTGTGCTTCAATGGGGAGAATGTACATTCCATACTGTGCAAACAAATTCTACTGCTATCTGCTTCTCAGTAGCTTGCTTCTGAATCTGAAACACAATGGATGCTTCCCTATGCCAGCCAGCTAGTTGATCAAAACAACCCAAAGGAAATGCAGCATAAATGTTCCTGTATACTCCTTCTACATGGATGATGGCATTTTATTTTGTTTACTTTCTCCTGTTATGCTGACTGTTGTGGAAAATATTTTCCTGATGCAAACAATGAAACTGGAGCCCAGTATTCAAAGTACTTTACCGCAGTCGTATTTTAGAATCGAGGAATCCAAATCATCCAGCTGGGATTATATTCAGTGGGTAATTCTGCTGTGCAGATTCACTGAGTTATTTTCACTCTTGGGCAGTTTGAAGTAACTCCCTGTACGAATCTCTATAGTGTGACTTGCACCCGACCATTACCCACCCACAGTGCTGAAATAGATCTAAGCCAATACATGGATCTTCTCTGTGACTGTGATACATTGTCCCTCTCATCTTCAACTTGTCTGCAGCCTATGGAAGGTCGATCACACTATCCTCCTCTCTCAGCTCTCCTTCACTGTCCTGCTCAGTGGGAATGTACTCACTTGGCTCCATTCTTACCTACCCAATCATAGCCAGAGCATCTCTAAGAATTGTTTCTCTTCTCATTGCCAATAGCAACACCGAGTCCCCTAAAGATCCATCCTCCAGCCCTCCCAGCTCCATGTCTCAAGCTCTTTCTTCTTGATTCCAACCTGTTGTGCACCTAGCCCTTTCTTTGCTCCACTACTGGTGACTATGCTTTCAGTCATCTGAACCCCACACTCTAGAATTTCTATCATTGCTGCAGCTCTCTCTAAAACCCTCCTCTCACCAAGCTTTTTGTTACCCCGATCAATCACTCCTCCTTTGGCTCGGCCTCAGTTTTTCCTTACGCATCTCTGTAGTTCCTTGATTTTTTTTATATTAAAGGCACTAGATAACTGCAAATCATTGTTTAAATTTTATTATCTCTCTATTGTGTAACAAGACATAGCAGCTGAAAAACTTTAATGGATCTTTGCAATGCAAATGTTGCTTGTTCTGTTAAATAGGTCAGTATATGATAGGCATCAAAAGTGCTATAAACATGAAATTAATCCACTGTTTATTGCTTGGTTGTGGGGGTGGGGGGTGAGGTGCAGTTACAACTGTGATCTCCCCCTCATCTTAAAAGAGATTATATTGGAAATTAAATAAAAACTAATTACTCGAGAACTACAGCCGTTTATCATAATACACCAAATAGAACTTATAAATGCTCAGTACAATAAGGCTGAAAGATTTAACCATAAGTTGAGCAGCTCTCTGAGACATGCACTACTCAAAGAATACAATTTAACAGATAAGGAGAACCATTTCAGAGTATGAATTTCTTAGCTTTCTTACAAAAAGAAACCTCACACATAGCCACATTGTCTGCAGTAGCGATTCTCAGACGGCGGTTTGCGAGCTCCTGGGGGCCCATGGAAACTTTCTGAAGGTCTGCGAAATAATGTGAAAGTTCTTGCTGAGCAGGGGCAGCCTTATGGATGTGCAGCAAGGGCAACTGCACCATAGACATTGAGTTCAATAATTTCAGAGCATGACGGGCCCCCCATTTTACTTTTATTTAGTTATTTTTTATTTTTTACATTTTTCACAATTTTTTTTTCTTTTGTTAATTTCATTTCATTGTAGGTTGTTCAGTTTGCTTACCCACTGTTTTTTTTTCATGTTTGTACTTGCTGCTGTTCAATCCTCAGTTCGTTAACACCTAATCTGTACTAATGCTTTGTCTTTCAACACACCATTAACATATTGTTTGCCTTTGCTCCATGACCTCTTGGTCAGCTATGTGGTCTTGTCCAATCTACACCTTCTCCTTTGTTATCTCTTGCCCCACCCCCAGCTCACTTGCTTATAACCTTTGACATTTCTAATATTTGTTCGTTCCGAAGAAGGGTCACTGACCCGAAACGTTAACTCTGCTTCTCTTTCCACAGATGCTGCCAGACCTGCTGAGTGGTTCCAGCATTTCTTGCTTTTATTTCAACTGCACCGTAGTCAGGGAGGCACCATGGTCAAGAGTAAGGAAATGAGCAATGGCCAGAGGCAGGCTTAGTGCAGCACAGAGTGGGCTAGCTGTCTCACCTAGAAGGAGAGCGTGCATGTAGGAGTGCTGAAAGTGGCACAAAAGTAAATACCTGTTTTCTTAAAAGCAATATTAAAACACTCTTTATATGCAGCACTTTCGTGTAAGTATTATATAGTATTACAATTTAGATGGGGAATCTATTTGAAATGGGGTCCTTCGACCAAAAAAACTTTTGGACCACTGGCTTACAATTTTTTACACATACACCCAATATACTTTTTATTTAACATGCTTTTGGCCTTTCATTCACCAATCATGTGCTAAATCCCTTCACCACCTTGTGTGCAGTTGCCATGACAAACTATCAGTACAGTACATTAATTCAATTGCCAAATTTCAGGTTATGCAGTTTATTCCTAATAAATAAAAAGGTGACCCTTCCAATGTTCACTGTCTGGACTCTCCTGAGGAATGGCCACTTGGGTGAGATATTGATACCCCAGTAAGAGATGGCACCTTCAAAAAGAGCAGAGGGAGAAAACTGGGGATTATTTTTCAAAATATTATATCAGGTTTTACTGAACAAATCTTTAATTTCTGTTGCATATTTAATAATTGACTAACAATTACTATAGCTTGTTCATCAATAGTTGTGCACCAGTTTCAATATCATGATTTCAATCCATCAATGTTATGCCACCAGAATTAATAAGAAAATCTTAAAATGAGCAATATGTAAATGAAGAATCTCATAAGGCAGGCAGCGAGACTGTGATATCTATGACTCTATTTCACTTTTTCATTTTGAGTTATGACGTCCAAGGTTGGTTGAACCCCCTACAACAGACCTTCCACTTGCTAACAAGATGGTGTAGGATGCTGAAGTGGTTATTGTTGTCTGTTTATTGTCATTAGATTATAGAAAAATACAGCTGCTTCAAATTTTACCACTAAAGGTTTCAGCTGAAAGTCTTCTGTCTTTATTTGAATATTGAATAATCAGGATGTCAGCTGCAGATGGGAACCTAGCTGTGCAATTTGTGATATGGTTTGACAAGAATGCGTCTTTGACTTTTCTCAGCAGCTTAAATTGATTTATATTTTCCATCGTTTCAGGACTGCATACTGTGAATAAAATAGTTGTAATGTGACCCCGAGTAACATCTTGAAATGTATTTTTAGAACAAAAAATCTTTCTACAAAGCTCTTTCTCACCATGCATTTCCCAGTAAAACTGTGCCTTTTGTCATAATCATAACATAGAATGAATGATGCGACTTGCTTTAAAAGATATGCTAGTAATGCTTCAATTTCAAATGAATGTTGAAACATTGGCTATCAAGTCATTATTTTCAACAAAGAAGGAAATGCCAAGTTTCATGCTGTCAACCATTAGCAAAGTTGTACGTAAAGACGTTTCCCAGGTTAAACAAGTATATGCCAAAATGAAGTTTTTTGAACATACTAGCAAAAAAGACAAGCATGCAATGAGTAATGAGTGCAAGAACCACACTTCATGATAAAACATTTTGTTTCCAATATAAGTCTATTCCAAGAATGTATCAGAGCCTTCATACTATGGAATTTCTCCCCCCTCAACAGGATATTTACCCAATCAGAAGTTCCAAATCTGTCAGGAATACATTTGTAGAACAGAAAAAGCTTGTTTATTCATCTTCCATCCATTCTTCTGAAAAATCAGCACTTAATATCCTCATTTGGTTTGTAGCATTTACGCATTAGAAGAAAAAGCATTTTTATAACTTTCCTGAAACGAGGACATGATGGGAATATTGAAGAGGTGAATACAAAGGATGCCCATTTTTATGAACATTAGGAGTAATTGTACCATTTTTAATTCCAATAGGACCATTTTACTGTTGCAAATTAGTATGTACAATTGAATCATCCGATGGCTTCAAAGTAAATTTTGTAAATTATTAACATATCAGACAAAAAATAAATACAGTGATGGTTGTATATGCAATCAAATTAAAGATTTTTCCCCTTCAGGATCCTTTTTTTTTTATTAAATGGCTATTAACTTCACAACATCATCTCAGCAAATTTTCACAAAGAGACAGTAAGATATTTAACCATAAACACTGAATGTTCCAGTAGCACATTTTTTTGACTGAGAAGGGTGGTGATGTTTATAGTTTTACATAGCAACCATTATATTTAACAAAAGCATGCAGGAAATCAGATATAAAAACAGAAAGTGCTGGAAATAATTAGGTCAGACAACATCCTGTGGAGAGAGAAACAGTTAATATTTCAGGTCAATACCCTTTATCAGAAATGGAAAAAGTTAGAGATGTAACGGGGGGAAGGGGAGCAAAGAACAAAAGGAAAAGTCTGTGATAGGATAGAAAGCAGGAGAGATTAAATGACAAGGATAGTGGTGCAAGATGAGAGTGTGCTACTGGGACCAGTAAAGAAACAAAAGATGTGTAGAGAGGTGTAAATGGGAATAGCAGAATCATTAGCAACAGCTGCTCTCCAAAAAAAATGATCTGAAATTGATGTTGAGTCCAGAAGGCTACAAAGTGCATAATCAAAATATTAAGTGTTGTTCTTTGAATTACAGTTGAAGTTCATTAGAACACTGTAGGAAGCCAAGGACAGAGAGGTCGGAGTGGGAGTGGGAGTGGGGTGGAAAATTAAAATGACAAGCAACTGAAAGCTCAGGATCATGCCTATGGACTGAACAGAAGTGTTCCGCAAAGCAATCACCCAATCTGTGTTTGGTCTCTCCATATTAAACACCTTGAATGATTACCTATAAATACTGTACTAAGTCTATTTTCATTAAAGAATAACTTAACTCTTTGATAACAGTAATATCCTCTATCTGCTGCAAGATAAGCAAAACCACCAGTAATTTATACACTGGGAAGGTCACATTTATGAAACAAAATCTTAAATTTGACAGTAAGACAAAGGATTTTTTAAAAAAGGAAAATTATGCCTCACCAGCAGGAACTGTAGCGTACCAGTTACATTACTGGACTCGTGATCCAGAGGCCTGGACTAATACTCTGGAGATACAAGTGCAAATCCCTCCAAGCAGCTGGGGGAATTTAAATTCAATTAATTAAGTAAATCTGGAATAAAAGGCTAGTCTTAGTAATGGTGACCATGAAACTACCAGATTGTCATAAAAACCCATCTGGTTCACTAATGTCATTTAGGGAAGTAAATCTGCCATCCTTACCCTGTCTGGCTTACATGCGACAGCAAAGTGGTTGAGTCCTACTCTTAGCATGTCACCTCTAGTTGTATCAAAAGCACTACAGAAAAGTCAAAGAATAATAAAACAGGACAGAACAACTGGCATCAACCTAGGCATCGGATAAAACAAAGGCACACCCAGTTGACCCAGCAAAGTCCTCCTCCCTAACACCTGGGAATTTGTGCCAAAATTGGGAGAGCTGTCCCACAGACTAGTCAAGCAACAGCCTGACATAGTCATACTCACTGAATCATACCTTACAAACAATGTCCCAGACTCCTCCATCATGCTCCCTGGATATGTCCTGTCCCGCCAGCAGGACAGACTCACCAGAGGTGGTGGCACAGTGGTATACAATCAGGAGGGCCCTGGGAATCCTCAACATTGACTCTGGACCCCATGAAGTCTCATGACATGAGGTCAAACATGGGCAAAGAAACCTTTTGCTGGTTACCACCTACTGCCTTCCCTCAGCTGATGAAACAGTATTCCTCCACACTGAACACCATTTGGAAGAAGCACTGAGGGTAATCAATGGCACAGAATGTACTCTGGGTGGGGGACTTCAATGTCCATCATCAACAGTGGCTCAGTAGCACCACTACTGATCGAACTGGCCAAGTCCTGAAGGACATATCTCCAAGACTGGGCCTGCAGCAGGTGGTGAGTGAACCAACACGAGAGAAAAATCTACTTCACTTTGTCCTCACCAATCTGCCACAGGTAGATCTGTCCATGACAGTCTTGATAGGAATGACCACCGCATTGTCCTTGTGAAGACAAAGCCCCGTCTTCATACCGAGGATACCCTCCATCGTGTTGTATGGCACTACCACTGTGCTAAATGGGACAGATTCAGATCAGATCTAGCAGCACAAAACTGGACATGCATGAGGCGCTGTAGGCCATTTGGAGGACCACAATCTGTAACTTCATGGCCTGGCATGTCCCACATTCTACAATTACTATCAAGCCAAGGGACCAACCCTGGTTCAATGAGGAGTTTAGGAGATCATGCCAGGAGCAACACTAGGCATACCTGAAAATGAGTCTCATCATCCTGGTGAAGCTACAGTGCAGGACTACAAACATGCTAAACAATGTGCTATAGACAGAGCAAAGTGATCCCACAACAACAGATCAGATCAAACCTCTTCAATCCTGCAACATCCAGTTGTGAATGGTAGTGGACAATTAAACATCTAATGAGGGAAGGAAGCTCCATGAACATCCCCATCCTAAATGATGGCAGAGCCCAGCATGTGAGTGCAAAAGACAAGGCTGATGCGTTTGGAATCATCTTCAGCCAAAAGTGCTGAGTGGATGATCCAACTCAGCCTCCTCCTGAGGACCCCAGCATCACAGATGCCAGTCTTCAGCCAATTCAGTTCAATCCAAGTGATATCAAGAAATGGCTGAGTGCATGAGACACGTCAAACGCTATGGACTGCGACAATATCTCGACTGCAGTACTGAAGACTTGTGCTCCAGGAGGAGTCATGCCTTGAGTCAAGCTGTTCCAGTACAGCTATAACACTGGTGTCCACCCGACAATGTGGAAAATTCCCCAGTTATGTCCTGTCCACATAAAAGCAGGACAGATCCAATCTGGCCAATTATCGCCCCATGAGCCTTCTCTCAATCATCTGCAAAGTGATGGAAGGTGCCGTCAACAGTGACATCAAGCGACACTTACTCAGCAATAACCTGCTCATCATTGCTCAGTTTGGATTCTACCAGGACCACTTGGCTCCAGACCTCATCACAGCCTTGGTCTAAACATTGTCAAAAAAGTTGAAATTCAGGGGTGAGGGGAGAGTGACTGCCCTTGGCATCAAGACGGCATTTGACTGAGTGTGGCACTGAGAAGCCCTAGTAAAAATAAAGTCAATGGAAATCAGGGGAAACTCTCCACTGGTTGGAGTCATACCTAGCATAAAGGAAGATGGTTATGGTTGTTGGAGACCAATCACCTCAGCCCCAGGACATCACTGCAGGAGTTCCTCAGGGTAGTGTCCTAGGCCCAACCACCTTCAGCTGCTTCATCAATGACCTTCCTTCAATCATAATATCAGATGTGGGGATGTTCGCTGATGATTACCCAGTGTTCACTCCCATTAGTAACTCCTTAGATAATGAAGCAGTTCATGCAAGACTTGGACAACATTCAGGCTCGGGCTGATAAATGGCAAGTAACATTCATGCCACACAAGTACCAGACAATGACCATCTCCAATAAGTCAATCAAGGCCCCAACCACCCTGCTTTGGTGGATGTAAAAGAACTGATGACACTATTTCGAAGAACCAAGGAGTTATCCCCAGTGTCCTAGCCAATTAATTATCCCTCAATCAACATCATAAAAAGAGATTGCCTGGTCATTAGCATGTGGGAGTTTGCTGCACACAAACTAGCTGCCACATTTCCTACATTACAACATTGGCTGTAAAGTGCTTTGAGACGTCTGGTGGTCATGAAAGGCGCCATATAAATCTAATCTTTCATTTTATTCTCCACTTACCTGGATGGGTGCAGCTCCAACAATACTCAAGAAGCCTGACACCATCCAGAATAAAGCAAGGCTTGATTGGCACCCCATCCACTACTGGCACACAGTGGTAGCAGTGTGTACCATCTACAAAATGCAATGCAGCAACTTGCCAAGGCTCCTTCAACAGCATTTTCCAAACCCTAGACCTCTACTATATAGAACAGGGGTCAGCAACCTTTTTTCACCTGAAGGGCCTTTTTTTTTTAATTGACTAACATAAAAACTATTGGGAGCCACAAGACAAAAATTTGGCATTTCTAAACCAAATACATGACAAATTGCTACGACTCTCTGGTAGAATGCATAATTTGCACATATAATATATAAAATACTTGGATTGATGTATCAATAGAAAAAACTCTAATTTGAATTATTGCGTTTTGACTTTTTTTTTAATTCTTCATATCTCCAGTATATGCATGTTCAGATGCTTAGATTAGCCTTTTATCCCCTCAATAAAAACACAGCTCTTATTTTTCTTGACTTAATTCTTTTGGGCTTTTCTCATGATAATGCAATCCAACTGGAAAAGGTTGGGAGCCACAAATGAGATGTTAAAAAGAGCCACAGGTTGCCGACCCCTGTTCTAGAAAGACATGGGCAGCAGATCAATGGGAACACCTGCACGTTCTCTGCCAAGTCACACACCACCCCTTTGAAATATATCCCTGCTTCTTCAGTGACGCTGGGTCAAAATCCTGGGGCTCCCTCCCTAATAGCATTGTGGCTATCCTTACACCACAAGGACTGCAGCAGTTCTAGGCTGCAGCTCACCAGCACCTTCTCAAGAACAATTAAGGATGGGCAATAAATGTTGGCCTTGCGAGTAATGCCTACATCCCATGAATGAATAAAAAACCTATGTCCATATATATGCTTTTCCCAGCCACTGAACAACAGGCAAAATAGAACACTGCCTAATGCTTCTCCACCCCAGCACTGCGGCACAGTGGTGCAGTGGTTAGCACCGCAGCCTCACAGCTCCAGTGACTCGGGTTCAATTCTGGGTACTGCCAGTGTGGAGTTTGCAAGTTCTCCCTGTGTTTGCGTGGGTTTCCTCCGGGTGCTCCGGTTTCCTCCCACATGCCAAAGACTTGCAGGTTGATTGTGGTAGGTATATGGGATTAGTGTAGCATTAGTATAAATGGGTGGTTGATGGTCGGCAATGACTCAGTGGGCCGAAGGGCCTGTTTCAGTGCTGTATCTCTAAAACTAAAACCCCACCCCACATTCCACCCCACCCCCCCCCCACTCACTATTTTTTGCAGGGGTGGGGGGGCAATTGTAGTGCTCCTACCACAGCCCAAGTTCAGGTCAGCTGATTCAGCACAAAATGGGTTAAGAGAAAAAAAGCAGCCCTTGGCATGTGTGGCTCAAACCCACAATTATGTTGTGTGATAAGCCATTCAGGCAGCCTGAATACAACTTAAAGAGCCTTTTGTTAACCTTGTTGGCTTGAGCAGGATTATACTTACTGGAATGCTCTAACTATAAATAAACTAAATCACATAACCTTGCTAGTCCCCAAACCTTTCACTGGCCACACTAATCAGGTCCTTTTATTAGACAGCCATAAATGTATTCGACTAAAATGGAAGCAGTTCACCAAAAGGAACAGAGTTGCTCCACAAGGCAGATTAGGTTGTAGATGGCTTCTGGTTAAAATTGGATAACTCTCATCAGGCTGGTGCCCAGGAATTTTGCACAGTGAGATGGCCAATGAAAAACAATCAGACATAACTCATGACTTTATGGCAATCCCTGGCTTGAAAGAACTATCCAGGCAACTTTACTGAAAACACTATGCATATTAATCTGGTTATTTTTATTTTGATAGAAAATTACGAGACTGCAAAAACATCAACAGGTCAGTTAGCTCCTTCAATATATATCTCAGCCCATGACATTATGGGCTATCTTCATTGTTCAGCCACCACCCCACCCCGCTAAAAAGGTGTGTGGACATTATAGACACGGATATATGTTTCGGAGCTCAATTAGAATCCCATTTCCCACCCCATTCACTGTTTCAGCTTTCCGAATATTGGACTCAATCCTGATTAAGCTCCATGTCAAATGCTAATATGACTGTCACCCTGAGGAACACAGGTTGAAAAGTGGCCTTCCAATGGCAAACAGGCCATTGGTTTCTATGCTGCTGGTCATCTTTTTGTCCCTTGCTTCCAGTCAGATGTGGACAACTCAAAAGTGCAATGCCCAACTTTACTGTGTATTCCAATTTCAGATAAGGCATGGAGATTTACCAAACTTCTTAATACCAAGAGGTCATAGCAGAAATACAGCTCTATTGAAAAAGAGACCAAACCTGGCTTTTTGACACAAGTGGAGAAAGTGAACTACAACCAAACTTTAGACTCCTGTGTGGAAGCAAATGCTGACATTCTAATTCATCAAAAAAATTAAAAAATATTCAGTGCACTGGTTCCACTGCTAAATAAAAATGAACAGTTTGTATGTTTTACATTTCTTTTGTTATTTTAAGCATATGCATGCAGAATGTATGCTATTAAAGATTAAATATGTGAAGGGGTTTTATAGATTTGAGAGAGTCAATCTCATGCTTGGGATTCTGGCCTCCAGCCAAAAGTTAGAGTATTTCTGAGAATATATAAGAATCCCAACTTGAACAAATACAGAAATAATTTTCTGCAAATGTCCATTAGTAGAGCTTGTATTGCCAGCAAATGCATGAGATTAAAAAAACGCAAATCTTAAAATATTTTATCTTAAATTTTTTTTACTCATACCATTGTCACGCTCACAAGGAGTGCAGCAACGGAAATACAGAACCAAACTGAAGAGTTATAAAAAATTAACTTTTCCTTTTTAAAAAAAAGTGGACAATGTGCTGCAAAATGGCTGCCGAAGGTCAGGATGACCGGGCCTGTATATTCAAACTGTCTGAATCTCTGTTCAGGACAAAAGGATACATTCCCAAAGCTAAGTGGTGTCAATTACACCCATACTGAAACCATTAAGAGACATTCCTGAATTGAATATTATTTTTTCTGAAACAAAGAAGGTGTAAACTAGCCACATCCTGGTCCATTGTTGGTCACCTCAGGGAGGGGGCTATGCATCTCCTAACAGAGGCAACATCTGAGAGATTTTTACCTTAAAAAGTAGCTCTCTGGAGAGAGAGGGAAGAGATCACAAAAAGCCTGTCACAGCCAAGAGGTCTGCAGGGTCCAACAAAAACCAAAGAAGGGGCTCTGCTGCGAATTCTACACTTCAACTTGGTACAGCAGAGATCTGAAAGTGACCACCGCCTCCTGACTGGAGTGCTAACCACCAGAAAATCTATGAACAACGCAGGCCTGCAACTTTAAAAGAGAAATGGTCCTCTGAGAGGATTCAACAGGTTTACCATGAACCCTGAACACTACCTGACTTCAAGTCACTTACCCTTTTTCTCCCGATCTATTTTTGGATGTGTGTGTGGCTGCGACCATTTCGGAAATGAATATTGTTCAATAAACAGTTAATTTCTGTTTGAAACCTAAAAGAATATCTGTCACTGTGTTTATTTGACAAAACAAACACAAGGGGGTTAAAACTTTTGTAACAAAAACACAAATAAAAGCAGAATATTGCAGATGCTGGAAAGCTGAAATAAAAACAGAAAGTGCTGGAAATACTCAGCAGGTCTGGCAGCATTTGTCGTCATGAACTTGCAATTATTTTTCTCCTCATATTTTAGAAAAACAGTGTGTGCCTTTAAGACTCTGTTAAAACAGTGCACCTTTAAGGCAGCGAGGTTTCGGATTTTGTGAGACACAGTGTGCCACAGCAGGAGAGGGGTCACATGGTGTAATGTTTCCACTTGGCTGTTTGTGGAACTGGCAAAAACCAGTTTGAACCAGACTCACCAGTGAAGTGTACTGAAGAGAAAGGAGCTGTTTTATTCTCTCTCGGCAGAAATTCTATAAGGAGCTACAGGCCAAGTTAACTCCCTAAGGAAAGAAAAAGCCTTTTCTTTTAAGAGACCATTTGCACTGCTGAACCCTTTTTCTTTACTTCCAAGCCAGAAGGTATTTGCTTCAAGGTTGAATCCCTCTGGACTGATTGAGTTTGCTGGAATTATTAGTAAAGTTTCAATTAAGATATTGTCAGTTTTAAAATTCAAATTGACTTATTGCTGTGCTCATCGTTCAAAGTACTGTTTAATGCCCGCTGCAGCCGAAGAGTTTGAATGCCTTTTAAGAACAAACGTAACCCATTAAGACTTATTTATTTATTCTCAAGAAGCAGCTAATTTTTAAAAAACACTACTTTTAATACCGGTTAACTACTGTTATTTTTGATTGTATGTGTGTGAATGGGGGAGTTAGATTAAAATAAGTTATAAGGTCTTTAGACATAGGTTTATCTTAATAATGTTTAAGATTTAGTTTTAATAAATAGTTAAGTTGTGTTGTCTAAAGATACCTAGTTTGGTCTGTTTTATTCCGGGGGTTACTAGTGTGTTTAATTTGGCTGTTTTCCGATTGGGTGGAAAACTTTAAATAGTATGCTGCGACCTGTGGAATGATGGGACTGAATTGACAGTCCGTTGCTCCCGCCACATTCGTAACACTGTGGAGAGAGAAGCAGAGTTAACGTTTCAGACCTGTGACCTTTCATCAGAACTGGCAAAAGTTAAACATGTAAAAGGTCAGCATTCCGAAGGGATTGTTCCCTCCGCCATACCCTGGTCCACTCATCCATTACCCCAACACCTCTTCCCCTTCCCACAGCACCTTCCAGTGCCATCGCAAGAGGTGACATACCTGCCCTTTTACCTCCTCTCTCTTCACCACCCAAGGCCCCAAACACTCCTTTCAGGTGAAGCAGCGATTTACTTGTACTTCTTTCAATTTAGTATACTGTCTCTACATTGGGCAGACCAAACGCAGATTGGGTGACTGCTTTGCGGAACACCTCTGCTCAGTCCGCAAGCATGACCCCGAGCTTTCGCTTGCTGGCTATTTCAATTCACCACCCTGCTCCCATGCCCACATTTCTGTTCTTGGCCTGCTGCAGTGTTCCAGTGAACATCAACACAAGCTCGAGGAACAGCACCTCATTTTCCGATAAGGCACTCTACAGCCTTCCGGACTGAATATTGTGTTCAATAATTTCAGAGATGACTGACCCTTTTTTATTATTATTTTATTTTATTTTGGTTTATCAATTTTTTACCACGTGCCTGCCTTAAACTCATTTTTTTGTGTTTGTGCTTTTGGACAGAGTTGTTCATTATTCTGTCATTAACACTGTCTCTGCACTAATGCTTTGTCTTTCACCACACTATTAGCACACTCCCTACTGCCTTTGCCCCATGACCTCCTTGTCAGTTAATCTCTCCTGCCCTATCACACACCTTCCCTTTTGTTCTTTTTCCCCCCCATCCCTGCTTCACTTGCTTAAAACCTATTACACTTCTAATCTTTGCCAGTTCTGATGAAAGGTCACAGACCTGAACGGTTAACTCTGCTTCTCTCTCCACAGATGCTGCCAGACCCGCTGAGTATTTCCAGAACTTTGTTTTTGTAACGAAAACACTTGCTGCAGTCAGTTGGGAGGTGAATAGTGGGAATCACCGACACCCCTTACCACCTGGCCGTAATACCGTGTACTATTTCCATCCAATATGTATGGCTCTGTAGGTTGGCTGGCACTCTACTGGGAGTGAAAACAGAAGAGAAATTGAAAACAAAATAATGACGGCAAAGCTGAAAAGCACCACGGGAAGAAATAAAACCAAAAATGGATGGGCAGTTTCATTGATTCCATATTTAGTACTTTTTAAAAAATTCATTTGTGGGATGTGGGCATCGCTGGCTAAGCCAGCATTTACTGCCCATTCCTAATTGCCCTTGAACTAAGTGGCTTGCAAGGTCATTTCAGAGGGCATTTAAAAGTCAACCACATTGCTGTGGGACTGGAGTCACATGTAGGCCAGACTAGGTAAGGGTGGCAGATTTCTTTCTGTCATGGTCCTGTAGTTTTTTTTCTCCGGGGAATGTATGGTGTGTCTTTAAGGCTAGAAAGGGAGCCGTACTGCTTTAAGAACCAGCAAGCCTCAGGAGTTAGAGAGAATGCATTTTTGGTTGCTGTTGGATACAACCATTTGGAGACTGTGATTCAAAGGGTACATTCTCGTTACCTTGGATACAGGTTTGAGCATCAAGCAATACATTTGTTAGAATTCAATTTTGAACTGGCTTTTTAGTTGAAGACAGTCTGTTCTAACAGAACACAGAAAGACAGCTGGTGTTAGCACCTGAAAGAAGAGCTCTCTGCCATTTAGACTGAAGGAAGAGAATTTTGTCTGTTTAATTATTATCTCTCAAAATTCTAAAAGAAAGTCAAGCCAAAACACAGATCTCTGGTAATTTAAACGGAAGGAAAGTTAGACGGTGACAATCTTTTATCCCTCAAAAAATTCTAAAGCCAAATTGATTCATTTAAAAAATGTTTGCAACTCGTTAATTGTTGAAATTCACTGGAGAAGGAAGGCATCACTTACTGCTGGAATGCGACTATGGACTGTTCTACTGTGGAAGAACCTTTTGTCCCCATCGGATGGCTGTGAGGACATCAAGCAACACTGGACTGTAAATTTGCAAGGACTCTAATTTTTTTCTATTTTAAATGTTGTTTATCTCTTCATAGTGTTTGAGAATTTAGTTTTTCTAATTAAACAGTTAATTTGTTGATTTAAATACGCCTGGTTTGGTTAGCCTCATTCGGGGGTTAATAGATAGTACAATTTGGCTGGGTCTTTCTTTAATTTGGAAAGTTTAAAATGATAGGTTAGGTGATCTATGGAGGGACAGAATTGAATTAACAGAATCGTATATTTTGATTGAGGATTTTGATTGGAACGGTCAGTCGTAACACTTCCCTAAAGGACATTAGCGAACCAGATGGGTTTTTACAACAATCCGCAATGGTTTCATGGTCACCATTAGAGATATATTAATTGAATTTAAATTTCACCATCTGCCGTGGTGGGATTCGAACCCATGCCCCTATAGTATTAGCCTGGGCTCTGGATTACTAGTGACATTACCACTACACCACTGCCTCCCTTGGTGAAGTATAGTCTGTAAACAGTCAGACAGATAGAAAAAATCAACCTCAAAACAGTTTAATCATAACATAATGGAAGGGGCAATGGAATAAAGTAAAATTATTCTTGTAATCTCAGCTCCAAGGAACACAATTAGTTAAACAAAAGCCAGTATCCTATAAAAGTTCAATTTAGTCCAAAACAATGTAATTGCAATTAACTGAAGCCTTGAAAAGTCATCTGTTCACTTGGGAACATTTTTCCTATTCCATGGTTTTCACGGAACCCAAGTTGGACAAACTAATTTTAGATTTAGTTTAATGGGTTCCTGGCAACAAAATAGAAAATGCTTAATACTTCTATTTTTAAAAAACAAAACAAAATGGAGAGTTCAAGCACAAGAGATAAGCGAAGAAAAAGAACATACGATTCAAAAAGCCACTTTTATACCAATTTTTGTTTAGGGCAGACTCTGGGAGATAGCTTCCGGCATGTACACTACTAAATCCAGCCACAAAGGATCTAATTCTTCAATAGGGAGCTGCATGCAGCACTGAAAATGCAAAGAGGCATCTTACAGATGCTGGTGGGAGAAATACTGTTCGGAATGTTGTCCCTAAAGAATGCAGTGAATGCACAGAGGAGAATCAAAAAACACAGGGTATTGTTTCAGGTGTAAACTATACAGAACTGGAATCTGAAAGATAAACAAAGTTCTTTATAGGTTTCAACAAAAGAAAAGTGAGCTGGACAGAACAAGTTAAAGTCAAGAGTTGCATATGTTAGCTATGATCACAAAGAAGCAGTAAATATTTTTTTTTAAACTAGGTGGAAACCTAAAACAAAAACAGAAATGGAAATACTCAGCAAGTCAAGGACAGCATCTGTGGAGAGAAGTGGCAAGTTAACATTTCAAGCATTGCCTTCAACATGAACCCTCCTGCTGCGCTTGACTTGCCAAATGTTTCCAGTTCATAAGTTTAGTTTCTTTTTTAAAGCTAGTAAGAGGTGAACAAGTACTGGATGCTAAAACATCACCTCAGTCAGGTAGTAAAGAGGTATCAAATAGATTAAAGAAAAAGCAAAATATTACAGATGTTAGAAGTCATTAAAGTTATGATCAGGTACAAGTACCTGGACCACTGCTTCAAATACTTCCCCACCACAGACACTAGGTTGACTGGATCTGTAGTTACTGGGGTTTATCCCTCCTTTTTTTTTAAATCATAGGAAATAGGAGCACAAAAGGCCATTTATCCCATCAAGTCTACTCTGCCATTCAAACAGATCATGGCTGATCATCTACTTCTACGCCATTTTTCCCCACTCTCCCCATATCCCTTGAGGTCTCGAGTATTCAGAAATCTATCGATTTCTGTCTTGAACATGTTCAATGATTGACCTTCCACAGCCCTCTGAGCTGGAGAATTCCACAGATACACCATCCTCTAAGTAAAGAAATTCCTCCTCATCTGTCTTAAATGGCCTGCCCCTTATTCTGAGACCATGTCCTCTTGATCTAGACTCACCAGTCAGAGGAAACATCCTATCCACATCCACCCTGTCATGCCCTGTAAGAATTAAATGCATGACTCAAAGAGTGATGTGGGAAGAAGGGGTTTCCATTCAACAGGCACTGGCACCAGTACTCAGGAAAGAAGGAGCTGTTCCGCTGGGATGGGCTCCACTAAAACCGGGCTGGGATCAGTGTCCTGGCGAGTTGTATAACTAGGGCTGCGGCTAGGGCTTTAAAATAACAGGCAAAGGTGAGGGTTCAAATAAAGGTAGATTTAAAAATCCAAAGAGAAAAGTTGGGACAATAGAACAATATAGCACTATGGTGAAGACAAGCAGAGTGGTACAGGAAGGGACAAAGAATTTAAAGGTAATAGTGCATCAGCGAATAAAGGTCCATGCAAAGAATAGTTGTGAAAAAAAGACTCTTTATCTGAAAGTGTGAAGCATCCAGAATTAGAAAAACTAGTGGCACAAATAGAGATAAATGGTTTAGAGCTAATCACCATTACAGAGACATGGTTACTAGGTGGCCAAGGTAGGGAAATATATTTTCCAGGGTATACAGCATTTTGAAAAGACAGACAGTATGGAAAAAGAGGAGTAGCCTTGACAGTAAAGCATGCACAAGGATAGTAGTGAGAAAGAATTTTGGCTCAGAAGATCAGGATGTAGAATCAATGTAGGTAGAAATTAGAAATAGCAAGAGTCAGAAAACGCTGGTAGGAGTACTTTACAGCCGTCCTACCAGTAGTTATACTATAGGACAGAGCATTAAGCAAGAAATTATTGTAGCTTGTAACAAAGGCAATCTACTAATTGTATGGGACTTTAATCTTCACAAAGACTGGACCAATGAAATTGGCAAAGGTGCTCTGGAAAATGAGTTTGCAGAATGTTTTCATAACACATTCCTGGAGCAATACATTGTGGAACCAACTAGGGATAAAGCTATTTTAGATCTAGTAATCTCATAGTTAAAGATCTGCTGGAAAAAGTGATCATAATACAATTGAATTCCATATTAAGTTTGATAGTGATATACTGTAGTCCCAAACTCAAATCTTAAACTTTAAACAAAGTCAATTACTTAGGTATGAGGAGAGGGCTGCCTAAAGTTGATTGGGTAAACAGACTAAAGGTATGGTGGTAAATAAACAGTGGGAAACATTTTTTTAAAATCGAAATGTTCAACAAAAGTGTACATTCAATCAAAAAACAAAAACTCAACAAGAAAGATTCATCCGTGGCTTACTAAGGAAGTTAAGGATAGCATTAGATTAAAAGAAGAGGCTTATAATTTTGCAAAGACTAGTAGTAAGCCTAAGGATTGAGAGTGTTTAAGAAACCAGCAAAGGCCCACCAAAAGGTTGATGAAAAGGGAAAAAAAAGAATGAATGTAAACTAACCAGGAATATAAAACAGATTGTAAGAGCTTTTACAAGTATATAAAAAGGAGAGTAGCTGAAGTAAACATTGGCCCCTTAAAGGCAGAGACAGGAGAAATTATCATGGGAAATAAGGAAATGGCAGAGACATTTGTGATGAAGTTCCTGTATGCAAACAGCTATCCGAACAACTGACCTGTTGAATGTACTGAGAGATGTACTGACTTTGGATTCAAAGTTCGTATTTTTTCTGAGACAGTCCTTCACTGGAAAAGGAAACTGAAAGCTTCAGAGTTCTGGAGAGATCAGAACTGGATGGAACCAGGAAAAACAGTCATATGATCAGAGGGGTGACCGCAGACATGTGACTGAAGCTCAGATTTTCAGTTTACAAGGTTAGACAGCAGTGTTGAAGCAAACAGCAAGATGTTGAAGCCGAAGATCAGCTATGATCATACTGAATAGCAGAGCAGGCTCACATTACTCCTGTTCCTAGTTATGTTATGTTCTTACACTCTCTTTGCCCCTCCTACTTCCTTTTACATTTCTCCTCTGCACTCTGTGTTCTACTTGATTCACTACTGTACTATGAATCTGACATTTATCATAAGCTTCTTTTTTCTGTTTAATTTTTAATTTGTCTTTTCAGATAACCAGGGTGTTCTAACTTCGAATGCTTTTCTTTTTGCCCTCATAGGAATGTGTCTAGTCTGTAGCCAAACTATCTCATCTTTGAAGGTCTCCCATTGCCCATTTACTATTTTATCTTCTAATCCACCTCAGCCAGATCCTTTTCCAGCTCACTGAAATCAGCCCTCTTCCAGTTGAGTATCTTCACCTATGATTTGTTCCTTGCCCTTTTCCATAACTACTCTAAACCAAATGATACTGGAAATGCATTGCATACACCAGCATCTGGAAAGAGAAAATTTTCAAGTATGGAGTCTTCATCAGTCTCTGAGTGTGGAGAATGTTATCACTGAAACCTTATTGTTTTTGGTCTGTTTTCAGATGTTGAGAAGGTTGCTACGTATTGCCAACATTTTCTGTTCTATGCATTTTCATTTGTACAATTTACATATTGAAAATAATCTCATAGAAAATGTAATTACTTTTATGGTGTTTATTTATTCTGTCTGCGTTATTAAATCTTTTAAACTACTCTTACTAGCTTTTTAAAAAACTGTTCAAGTAATGAAATTTTAATGGCAAAATCAAAGTTAAAACCAGATTTTAGTAGTTCTATGTTGTAATATTGAGTATTTTAAAACACTCATTTTAAATGAATGAATGAGTGACTCATAAACCCGCCAGAGTCGCACTCTACCGAAGCAATGAATAGTTGATAGAGAGCCAGACCTCCAAACAGTTTGATGACCAAGTTCTAACTGTTTTCTAGCCCTGCTGGGGCTGCCAGGGATTGACCGACAAAATCTAGGAATATGTTCCACTTCAGTGATGGCGATCTTGGGAAGAATACTGCACTCCACTAAATGTTCCTCCTCTCTTTCTTGTGGCATCCTTTCCATGTGCCACTTACATATTAATCTGACCCTATACCCAATAATGTTGTCAACACCATAATTTCAAAGAAGCATATGTGGGATAAATATGGATTAGTCAAGTAGTACAGAGCAATTATTCAAAAATTTAAAGTAACTTTGAAACAAAACCTCTATTAGCTCCACAAGATGCAGTGGATAACTGTATTGCATGTGATAGTCATCGATGAAGAACAGAAATGCCCCAAGTTTCATGTGTTCAATTTGGCTGACATCAGCTAATTAATGGAGAATGTTCTATTAGGGCTAGTAACCAGTCGAATTCCCAATTGTGATCATTATCCAGTAACCCTAACTGGAAGTACATGTATAAATACTAGGCCAGGATTGAATCAGGCTCAGACTCCGACTCCAATAGTTTACTCATCCACCAAGTACTGCCCAGGTTCACACATGAAGAAAGGTCATAAATGTGATGTACCAGAGACCAGGTGCATAAGCAAACACACGCCCATTTCATTTTTTAAAATAATGAACATATAATTTAGGACAACTGGCACCTCACCATTATATCCTTCCAACAACAATTTGGGCGGCACAGTGGCGCAGTGGTTAGCACCGCAGTCTCACAGCTCCAGCGACCCGGGTTCAATTCTGGGTACTGACTGTGTGGAGTTTGCAAGTTCTCCCTGTGTCTGCGTGGGTTTTCTCCGGGTGCTCCGGTTTCCTCCCACAAGCCAAAAGACTTGCAGGTTGGTAGGTAAATTGGCCATTATAAATTGCCACTAGTATTGGTAGGGAAATGTAGGGACAGGTGGGGATGTGTTAGGAATATGGGATTAGTGTAGGATTAGTATAAATGGGTGGTTGATGGTCGGCACAGACTCGGTGGGCCGAAGGGCCTGTTTCAGTGCTGTATCTCTAAACTAAACTAAACTAAACTAAACAATGCTGAAAAACTGATGGTTGTTTCTTGAATCTCTGTAAATACAGGAATTTTTTCTGTGCGCTGGACTCAGAATTTGGCCACACCATATTTGAACAAAATCTGGGACCTAAACAATCTTCCTGTACTAAAAATTATATTTCCAATTTTATTGTGCGTGGCAGCTTCTATACCACTGCTATTTATGGTAGTACTTCTGTAATGTTTAAACCTCTTTGCCAAAGCTAATCATGTAAATTTATGTTGATGTCTCCAATTCTAATAATTATGATAATTGATTTTGTTTAATTTATGTTAGCAAACAGGCTTAATCCTGGTGACTGCAATATAGTTTACAGGTTCTTGCTAGTTAGCTACCTCCTTTCCAGTTACCCAGAAAGTCTGCCGATTCAAGTCTATTATTAACGTTAAAAACTTCCCAAAATGAAGAATAGCAGGGCTGTGTAAGCCAACAGTGACATATACTATCCCCCTGTAACACTTACCATACATTATCGCTAATAGTAATTTATACTACTCTTCCTCCCCCACCAACCCCCAAAACCTAATTCTATTTTCATCATGGAACAGAAAATAGGTTATGCCATTGTAAAAATATTAAACCTGCTTATAATTTTTTCTCTATAATATGGAAGTAAATAGCACTTCTCATTAGACTGCCCTTTTAACACTTATAATTGAACAAGAACAAAACAACATAAGAAATGTTGAGGAGGACATGTGGCCCTTCAAGCCTGCTCTGCTCTGCCATTCAATAAGATCATGACTGATCTTCTTTCTCAACTCCACCTTCTCACACTCTCCCCATATTCCTCAATTTTCATGTAATCCAAACATCTATCGACCTCTGTCTTGAATATACTCAACGACAGAATATCCACTGCTCTCTGGGGAAGAGAATTCCATAGATTCACAACCCTTTGAGAGAAGAAGTTCCTCCTCATCTCAGTCTTAAATAGTCGACCCCTTATTCTGAGACTCTGACCCCTAGTTCTAGGCTCCCCAACCAGGGGAAACATCCTCCTAGCATCTACCCTGTTAAAGCCCTTAAGAATTTTATATATTTCAATGATATCACCTCTTATTCTTCTAAATTCTAGGAAACATAGGCCTAGTCTACTCCATCTCTCCTCACAGACAATCCCCACATCCCGGTGAACCTTCATTGCATTCTAAGGCAAGTATATCCACTGTTACGACCAGGTGAGATAGGGGCCTAGCGGTTCCCTCTCAGCCTTTGCCTCGTCTAACCATAACAGGGTTTAATTTTTTAAAACACCGTGTTTTAGCTCCCCTCAGTAAATCTTTATTCATCTCTTTCCAACTGTAAGGCAAAGAAAACAATTAGACAGGTTTTCTTAGATTTAAACAAGGTGGAAGGTTATTAATATTAAACTCTAATTTGGGTAACGGCTACGAATACACGACATGACCATGCTAGCATGCATAGGCGCAGATAGAGACAGAGAAAGTGGAAAAGAATAAAGGGGAAAAGTTTGAGGCAATAGATGGATTGTAGTTACAGTCCTTTGAGTTTGATGTTGAGCCTTCGGTTGCCAGTAGGTCTTGCTGTTAGTTGAGGCCCAGTGCACGCTTTAACTTGTTTCGATGTAGGAGTCTTTTCTCTTGAGGTTTACGTGTCTTCAGTGGGTCCGGAGGCTTGTGAGAAAGTGAGAGGCTGTCTTGTTCCAGATTCAGTTACAATCTGCAGCCTGACCAAAGTGGCCTCTGAGCACAATTCAAAGTTCCAAGTTGGCCAGCAGGTTAGTCATGTGACTAAGTTTTTTCAACAAATTCTTGCGTTTGTGGATTCCAAAGCTCTCGATGGGGGGGTGTAGTGCTGTCTCTGACACCGACCAGATGTGGATCACCATTGCCCAGACCAATCTTTGTTAATCGAATCAGTGAGCAATTCTTTTGTCTCTCTAAGCACTGTCTCTTAGTATACAAATGTCTTCCAGCCATGTGTCTGATGATCTCCTGTAAAACAAGTCACTTCTTCACTCCAGCAACAGTTTAAAATTAATGTTCGTATGACAAAATTAATATGCCTCATTTTTGGCAAGTGGGGGTCTTCATGACTCCGACCTTAGGTAAGGAGACCAAAATTGTACATCATACTACTGGTGTAATCTCACGAAAGCCCTATATGATTGTAGTAAAATGTCTTTACTCGAATACTCCAATCCCTTTGTCAAAAAGGCTGACATACCATTTACTTTCTTAATTACTTGCTGTACCTGCATGTTAACGTTCTCAGATTCGTGTGCAAGGACACCCAGGTCCCTCTGAATGCCAACGTTCCCCAGTCTCTCACCATTTAAAAAAAAATTCTGCTTTTCTATTTTCCCTTCCAGAGTGGATAACTTCATACTTCTTCACATTATATTCCATCAGCCGCATTCTTGTCCACTCACTTAACCTGTCTATATCCCTCTGCAGCCTCTTTGCATCCTCCTCACAGCTCCCTTTCCCACCTAACTTTGTATCATCAGCAAACTTGAATGCATTACACTCGGCCCCCTCATCTAAGTCATTGATACAGATTGTGAATAGCCAAGGACCAAGCACTGAACCTTGCAATGCCCCACTAGTTACTACCTAACAACCCAAAAATGACCTATTGATTGCTACTCTCTGTTTTCTGTTCATTAACAAATCCTCAATCCATGCTAATATATTATCTGCAATCCCATGAGGCCTAATTTTGTTTAATAGCCTCTTGTGTGGCACCTTAACAAATGCTTTTTGAAAATCAAAAATACACTACATCCACTGGTACCCCTTTATCTAATCTACCCTGCTAGTTACAACCTCAAAAAATTAACATATTTGTCAAATATGATTTCCCTTTCATAAATCCACATTGCCTCAGCCTAATAATATTATGATTTTCTAAACACCCTGTTACCACATCCCAAATAATAGATTCCAGCATTTTCTCTACCAATGATGTCAGGCCAATTGGCCAACAGTTCCCTTTTTTTGTTTCCCCCCCGCCCCCCCCACCACCCCACAAACTTTCTTAAATAGCAGGGTTCCATTTGTTACCTTCTAATCCATGGGGACTGTTCTAGAATCGAGGGAATTCTGGAAGATCCAAACCAATGCATCCAGTATCTCTGCAACTACCTCTTTTAAAACACTAGGGTGCAGGCCATCAGGTCCATGGGATTTGTTGACTTTTAGTCCCATAATTTCTCCAGTATTATTTCTTTACTAATAGTAATTTCTTTAAGTTCCTCATTCTCATTAGCCCTTTGGTTCCGCCCTATTTCCAGAATGTTTTTTTTGTGTCTTCTAATGTGAAGACAAATGCAAATATTTATTTAGTGTTCCTGCCCTTTCTTTATTCCCCATTATAATTTCTCCTGTGTCTGCCTCTAAGGGGCCCACATTTACTTGCATGAATCTCTTTCTTTTTGCATGCCTATAGAAGCTTTTACAAACCGTTTTGTGGCTTTAGCTAGTTTGGTTTTGTATTCTCTTTTCTCTAACAAATTTCTTGGTCATCCTTGAATTGTAAAATCCTCCTAATCCTTAGGCTTACTTCTTTTCTTTGGCAACATTATAAGCCTCTTCCTTCAATCTAATACTATCTTTACTTCTCATTAGCCACAGTTGGATCACTTTTTGCATGGGGTTTTTGTTCCTTAAGGGAATGTATATTTGTTGGAAATTATGAATGAACTCTTAATATTTGCCAGTGTTTCTGTACCATCTTATGACTTCATAGTGAAGGAGCCTCTAGGCAACAGTGATCATAACATGAGAATTTCATATTCAGTTTGAGGGTGAGAAGTGTGGGTCTAAGACTAGAGTCTTAAACTTAAATAAAGGCAATTACAAGGGTATGGAGACAGTTGGCTAAAGTGAACTGGGAAAATAGGTTAAAAAGTAGGACAGTAGAGAAGCAATGACGGACATTTAAGGAGATATTTCATAACTTTCAGCAAAGGTATATTCCATTGAGCAAGAAAGACTATGAGAAGGATGCACCATCTGTGCCTAACTAGGGAAGTTAAGGGTATTGAAAGAAAAAGCGTACAATACTGCGAAGATTAGTGGTAGTTCAGAAGATTGGACAGATTTAGAATGACAAAAAAAGGGAGAAATTCGAATGAGACAAAGCTAGCTAGAACTATAACAAATAGAATTTCTACATATTTAAAAAGGAAAAGAGTAATTAAAGTGAGTGTTGGTCCCTTAGAGGGTGAGACTGGGGAATTAATAATGGGAAATAAGGAAATAGTGGAAGCGTTGAACGGGTCTTTTGTGTCTGTCTTCACTGTAGAAGACACAAGTAGCATCCCAAGAATACTTGAAAATAAAGAGGTAAAAGGGAGCGAAGAACCATAAAACAATCAATCATGCTTCCGCAAACATGGCCCTGAGTTTTCGCTTGCTTGCCATTTCAACACACCACCCTGCTCTCATGCCCACATTTCTGTTCTTGTCCTGCTGCAGTGTTCCAGTGAACATCAACGCAAGCTTGAGGAACAGCACCTCATTTTCTGATTAGGCACTCTACAGCCTTCCAGACTGAACATTAAGTTCAATAATTTCATCACTGGCCCTTTGTATTATTTTATTTTGTTTTATAATTTTTTTTAAACTATGTACCTGCCTTAAACTTGTTTTTTCATGTTTGTGGTTTTGGACAGAGCTGCTCATTTCTCTATTATCACTCTCTCTGCACTAATGCTTTGTCTTTCAACACACCATTAGCACTCCCTTTTCCTTGGCCCCATGACCTCCTTGTCAGTCACTCTCTCCTGCCCTCTGCCCCATCACACACCTTCTCTTTTGTTTTCTTCCCCCCGAACCCCCCCTCGCCCCCATCGCTTCACTTGCTGAAAACCTATTACATTTCTAACCTTTGCCAGCTCTGATGAAAGGTCACAGATCTGAAACATTAACTCTGCTTCTCTCTCCACAGATGCGGCCAGACCTGCTGAGTATTTCCAGCACTTTGTTTTTATTTCAGATTTCCAGCGTCCACAGTATTTTGCTTTTATTTTACTGTAGATGTGGTGTACTTGGATTTCTAAAAGGCATTCAATAAGGTGCCACATCAAAAACTACTATACAAAATATGAGTTTATAGTACAGGGGGTAACATTAGCTAACCAATCCTCTATCCATGCTAACACGATGCAGAGAGTTGGGATAAATAGGTCATTTTCGGGTTGGCAAGCCATTACTAGTGGACTGTCACAGGGATCAGTGCTGGGGCCTCAACTATTTACAATCTCGATCAATGTCTTGGATGAAGGGACCGAACGCATGGTAGCTAAATTTGCTGATGACACAAGGGTGGCACACTGGTTAGCACCGCAGCCTCACAGCTCCAGCAACCTGGGTTCAGTTCTGGGTACTGCCTGTGTGGAGTTTGCAAGCTCTCCCTGTGACCATGTGGGTTTCCGCTGGGTGCTCCGGTTTCCTCCCACAAGACTTGCCAGTTGATAGGTAAATTGGCCATTGTAAATTGCTCCTAGTGTAGGTAGGTGGTAGGAGAATTGTGGGGATGTGGTAGGGAACATGGGATCAATGCAGGATTAGTATAAATGGATGGTTGATGGTTGGCACAGACTCAGTGGGCCAAAGGGCCTGTTTCAGTGCTGTATGACTCTATGACAAAGATAGGCAGGAAAGTAAGGTATCAGGAAAACATAAAGCATCTACAAAGGAATTTAAGAAAGTTAAACGAGTGGGCAAAAATTTAGCAGATAGAGTATAATGTGGGAAAATATAAACTTGTCCACTTTGGCAAGAATAATAGAAATGCAGTATACTATTTGAATGGAGAGAGACTGCAGAACTTTACAGTCCAGATGGATCTGAGTGTCCTGGTACATTAATCACAAGTAGTGGTAGGCAGGTTTTTATTGTTTCATGGGATGTGGGCATCACTGGCAAGGCCAGCATTTGTTGCCCATCCCTAATTGCCGTAGAGAAGGTGGAGGTGAGCTGCCTTCTTGAACCACTGCAGTCCATCTGGTGTGGGTACACTCAATGCTGGGAGGGAGGGAGTTTCAGGATTTTGATCCCGCGACAGTGAAGAAACAGCAATATATTTCCAAGTCAGGATGATGTGCAACTTGGAGGAGAACTTGCAGGTGGTGGTGTTCCCATGCATCTGCTGCCCTTGTCCTTCTAGGTGGAAGAGGTTGCGGGTTTGGAAGGTGCTGTTGAAGGAGGCTTGGTGAGTTGGTGCAGTGCATCTTGTATATGGTAGATACTGCGCACTGTGTGTCGGTGGTGGAGGAGAGTGAATGTTGAAGGTGGTGAATGGGGAGCTGATCAAGTGGCTGCTTTGTCCTGGATGGCGTCAAGCTTCCTGAGTGTTGTTGGAGCTGCATTCATCCAAGCAAGCAGACAGTATTCCATCACACTGCTGACTTGTGCTTTGTAGATGTTGGACAGACTTTGGGGAATCAGGAGGTGGGTTACTCGTCACAGAATTCCCAACTTCTGACCTGCTCTTATAGCCACAGTATCTATGTGACGGCTCCAGTTCAGTTTCTGGTTAATGGTAACCCCCAGGATGTTGATAGTGGGGGATTCAGCTATGGTAATGCCGTTGAATGTCAAAGGGAGATGGTTAGATTCTCTCTCATTGGAGATCATCATTGCCTGGCACTTGTATGGTGCGCATGTTACTGTCAACAACATCTTCCATCACTTTGTTGATGATCGAGAGCAGACTGATGGGGTGATATTTGCCAGATTAGATTTGTCCTGTTTTTTGTGGATAGGACATACCTGGGCAATGTTCCACATTGTCGGGTAGATGCCAGTGTTGTAGTTGTACTGGAACAGCTTGGCTAGGGGGCGCAGCTAGTTCTGGAGCACAAGTCTTCAATACTATAGTTGGGATGTTGTCAGGACCCATAGCCTTTGCAGTATCCAGCGCCTTCAGCTGTTTCTTAATATCACGTGGAGTAACTTGAATTGGCTGAAGACTGGCATCTGTGCTGCTGGGACCTCAGGACCATCTTCTTGGCACTTCTGGCTGAAGATGGCACAGCAAGTGATTAGGAAGGCAAATGGAGCGTTGCTGTTTATTGCAAGGGGAATCAAGTTTCAAAGTAGGGAATTATTAGTATTACTTAGACCGCATCTGAGATACTGTGTACAGTTTTGGTCTCCTTACTTAAAGGATATAATTACATTAGAAGCAATTCAGAGAAGGTTCACTCGACTGATTAGTGGGCTGTAGGGGTTATCGTTTGAGGAAAGGTTGAGCAGGTTGGGCCTTTATCCAATGGAGTCTAGAAGGATGAGAGGTGATCTTATTGAAACATACAAGATCCTGAGGGGACTTGACATGGTGGATGTTGAGAAGATGCTTCCCCTGGTGGGGGAGTCTAGAACTACGGGATACAGTTTAAAAATTAGGGGTCTCCCATTTAAGAGTGAGATGAGGAGAATTTTTTCTCTGAGGGTCGTTAGTCTGTGGAATTCTCTTCCCCAGAGAGCAGTAGACGGTGGATCATTGAATATATTAAAGGCTGAGTTAGGTAAGTTTTTGATCGACAAGGGATCAAGGGGGAGCTGACAAGAAAGTGGAGTTGAGGCCACAATTAAATCAGCCATAATCTTATTGAATGGCGGAGCAGGCTTGAGGGGCCGAATGACCTACTCCTGCTCCTTGTTTTTGTGTTCTCAATCTAATTTCCTAATCTGCCTTAGCCAACTCAGCCCTCATACCCAAGTAGTTTGATTTGCTCAGATTTAAGACCCTAGTTTCGGACTTACTGAATCACTCTCAAACTCAATAAAAACGTATATAATTTTAGGATCACTCTTCCCTAGAAGCTACTTTACAAGATTATTAACCCTTTCTCATTGTACAATATTAGATCTAAAATAGCCTGTTCCTGAGTTGATTCCTTGACATACTGATCTAGAAAGCTTTCTTGTGTATATCCAATGGACTTATCCTCCTCAATATTACTGCAAATTTGGTTTGCCCAGTCTGTATGAAGATTAAAGTCCCCCATGATTACTGTATTACCCTTGTTACATGCACCTCTAATATCATGGTTTATACTCTGCCCAACACCACACCTACTGTCAGGGGGCCTATAAAATACTCCCACCAGTGTTTTCTGCCTCTTGTTTCTTAGCTCCACCCAAACTGATTCTACTTCTTGATTTTCCAAGCTAAGATCCTTTCTCTCGACTACCTTTATCCCATGCTTTATCATCAGGATTACACCCCTCTCACCCTTTCCATTTCATTGATCTCTTCTAAAAGTCACGTATCCTGGAATATTTAGTTCCCAACCTTGGTCACCTGGCAACCCCCTTTCTATAATGTTTATTAGCTCAAAGCCATTAATTCTTATCTGTTCTATTAATTCATCAGTTTTGTTGCAAATAAATTAATGCTCGCGCATAGATATATACAGCCAAACTCTGTCACAAAATTTGACTTGACTGTGCATTTTTGAACATATCTCACTTGATGTCAAACCTAATTTCTTTATTGATAAATGATTTTATCCAAAACAACAAACCCAGGTCGGACAGAGCATCCATGCAGTTGGCAAACTATCTTAACTCAAATCACTGCCTTAACTTAATGGGGAGGCACAGTGGCGCAGTGGTTAGCACCGCAGCCTCACAGCTCCAGGGACCCAGGTTCAATTCTGGGTACTACCTGTGCGGACTTTGCAAGTTCTCCCTGTGACCGCGTGGGTTTTCGCCGGGTGCTCTGGTTTCCTCCCACTGCCAAAGACTTGCAGGTGATAGGTAAATTGGTCATTGTAAATTGCCCCTAGTGCAGGTAGGTGGTAGGGAATATGGGATTACTTTAGGGTTAGTATAAATGGGTGGTTCTTGGTCGACACAGACTCGAAGGGCCTGTTTCAGTGCTGTATCTCTAAATAAATAAATAAACTTAGTTTTCAAAGTTAATAACTTTTCTTAAGGGAAGTAGAACCAAAATTGGGTCATCAGTTATAACTGATGGAGCTCACAGCAACTACGCTGCTAGGTGCTTAAATTTTTTGGTTTCCCAATGACGAAAATGGTGGCAAAACTTGGCTTTCAATTATACAATGGAAGCACCACCATGTTGTCAATTTAACTGCATAATCAATATTTAGAGATACAGCACTGAAACAGGCCCTTTGGCCCACCAAGTCTGTGCCGACCAACAACCACCCATTTATACTAATCCTACATTAATTCCCTACTACATCTCCACTATTCTCCTATCACCTACCTACACTAGGGGCAATTTACAATGGCCAATTTACCTATCAACCTGCAAGTCTTTGGCTGTGGGAGGAAACCTGAGCACCCGGCAGAAACCCACACAGTCACAAGGAGAACTTGCAAACTCCGCACAGGCAGCACCCAGAACTGAACCCGGGTCACTGGAGCTGTGAGGCTGCGGTGCTAACCACTGCGCCACTGTGCCGCTGAATTAATTTCACAATTTTCAAAAGGTAACCAAAATATGACCTGGTTTTCAATTAGGATGAATTTAAAATGTATCATTCCAATAAGGACATTTAATCAAGTGGTTTAACAACTATGTGCGGTTTCTGAAAAGTGATATGACCAGCAAGACCAACAAAACATGGAGGATAACACCAAACCTGCAAGTGTGTGTCATCAAAACAAAGAGTGTTTAACTGGGAAAATCCTGAAATTAAAAAATCCATTTTCCTAACTATATATACAGTATTTTGTACACATACAAGGAATTCAACTGTTTTACAAACCACAAGTAACATCTTAGCTGATTAGAATCTGCAACAATATGGCTAATATACTTTAAAAACAAACAGCGTGCTATATATTACAAAAAAACTATCACTTATACCTGCATCAACTTTGTGAAGTATTGGGCAATGTATGGGGTACAATAAATTCATGTGTATTATTTGACGAGTGTTATTAAAAAAATTGAGTAATTAGCCATAGTATGATAAAGTTCCAAATCTGTAAAACTAGCCTAACTGTATCGTATTGATTCAACATCTGATGAACAGTTCTGCTTCTTTTTAAATTTAACACCATCTCCCCGAGACGTACACCATTCCCCAGGCAAGAAATGCTATACTCCAGAAAGCTTGGTGAACCAATAGGACTGGAGCCAATCTTTACTCAGTCTAACATTTATTTAGAGAGTGAAATCTCGTAAATCATCCCCACCACGATTTCAGTAAGTGTCTCTTTTGTATGTGCTCAAGTGAAACCTTAATTAATCCCTCCACCTGTTTATAATCAGATACAATTGATATATTAAGAACACTTTTTTTGGGAGGGGAAAAGGATAATGTAATTGCAGACTCTCAATCCTCCTCTTGAACTACAAAATGAATCAGGGTGGACAAGGATGACCTGCCTTCTGATTGTACTTCCTTCATATGCCTTTGGCACTTCTCCCTAATGGCACAGCTGAGATTGAATTCTCACCTATTAAAGATACATCAATTACCAACATTTAAGAGGCAACTAGATAAACACTTGAATATCTAAAGGTTACGATGAAAGAGCAGTGAAATGGCATTAAAATAGGCAGCACAGATGACAGCACTGGCACAGGCACAATAACCAGATGGCTTCCTTCTGTGCAAGAATTTCTATAATTCTATGTAGGGAATTGTGGCCAGAAAACCACAACATGGCCCTCCAGAACAAATTTCAAAACTTTCCAACAGTAATTAACATTCTAGCAAGATTTATACCAAAATGTACAATCTCAAGATGGTAAAACTACTGAGTTATCAAATTGTTCACCTTTCCTTTCCCATTCCAGCATAAAATTCACTGACGAGCTGAATATTTTTTCTTAGTGTTGTTTTTCAGTAAAAATGTTATTTTCCACTGTCAAATGATTCTTGCAACCAGAGTAGTATTGTCATTTTGATGCTGCAATTTTCCAAATATAATACGCATTTTTCCCTAAAACTTTAACTAGAAGTTAGGGTCCGTATTATATATGGTAATAAATCAAAATGGGTTTTTGTGAAGCCAGTCAAGAACATCTTTTCCAGATCCATTATGAATGATAATTCAAACCAACAAGAAATGTTGCGGTTTGATAGTTCTTTTAAATTCTTCCTGTTTCTAAGGCATAAATGAACATCGTCTCGTTTGCATTAATTATCAGCATTTATAAGGCATCCAGGAACCTTGAGACTTCAGCTTGTCCTTTGAGTTTCGCCAAGGTCTAACATTTGCCTCGTTAACATTGAATTCCCATGCTGCCACTCTGTTACCATGGTTTTCAGCAGCTTTGAAATCACTAGATTTGAAGGCTGCCGTTAAAATTTTTAATTCAAAGCACTAGTACAAAGAATCCCATCTTGTTGACCTGAGAAACTTGTCTGCATATCATATGCTATGATCGATCGATTGATAAACGCTGTCAGCTAATTCTGTCCACTGGAGTGCCGCATATTTTTCACGGGAGCCAGCCACTCAGCAAACTAGGTTGTAAATGGACCCTTTAGCTTAGTCAGGTTGGCACAAAACTTTTATCAAGAAAGGGTCACTTTGACTGCAGTACTGCAAAAGTCTAGGCGTGTATGATACATGGTGCTAAAGCAAATTTGACATTTAGTTCATGAAAAACAGAGTGTGTATTATATTTGGATGCTTATTATAAGAAGAAAATTTGCAGCCATAGCAAAGAAAATGACCAGGAATGGTACGAATCCCAAAAGGAAAATTCCAAAATGATAAACAAGAGCCTCTATATCAAGAGCCTCTCTTCTGAATGGCACAGCTTTGATTTTAAGGTTCCCTTATCTTAGGATCCCCTGCCAATGGAATATGTTCTCTCTATCTGCCCTATCAATCCATTTCAAAATCTTATAAGCCTCACTCAAATCACATGTAAACTTTCTATATTCAGGAATACAAAACTAGTCCATGTAATCACTCATCATCTAACCCTAGTAACAATCTACATTCCACTCCTTCCAAGGCCAATATATCCTTTCTAACATGCAGTGCCCAGAACTGTGCACAGCACTCAAGACGTGATCTAACCAGGGTTGTAACAAAGCTTCCCTTCTTTGTATTTCCCACTGGTAATATAGGCTACTATTCTATTAGCCTTTTTGAGTACTTTTGGTACCTTACTACTACATTTTAGCAATCTGTGTACATGGACTCCTAAATCTGTTTGGACCTCCACTATTCCCAGCATTTCACTATTTAAATAATACTTGAATCTATCCTTTCTATCTATCTATCCCTTTTTTAGTCCAAAATGGATGAGCTCACACTTAGCTGCATTGAAATCCATCTGCCAAAATTTCACCCACTCATTTAATCTATCAAAATCTCTTTATGCTTCCATCTACACTACTTAGTACAGTGGTTCTCAAATTGGGATCTGTGGAAAATCTTTCTAGCGGCTGAGAGAGCGAGAAAAACACAAGCGGGGGAAAGGAAGAAAAAAAGACAAGCCATCCACTTTGTACAAGTTAATAGTTAGTATTCGTCCCACACAAGTAGTGACAAGATGTCTATCCCCGAAGCTCTTGAATACTTGTCCTTCTTTGTAGTGATAGGCTCCTCAACTGCCATGGTTTTCAGCTTCGTGTCTCACATCTACTTTCGGCAGGAGGGGAGGGGAGGTGGGAGGCCAGCTGCTGCTGTGATATGCAGGTGCATTCTATTTGGACTCATGCAGTGAGCAAGTGTCATTATAATGCCGCCTGGCCTGTTGAGTAGTTCCAGCATTTTCTGTTTATATTAATCTCTTGTTGGTTTGCTTCTTGTAATCATGGAAAAGCTGTCAGTTGGACTTGTTTAAATCTTCCACCATGTTACAATAATGTAAATTCCTTGAATGATTAAACAACACTGAGAAACTATAGGTTGGTAAAATATTCCCGAGAATGTCACGTTCATGTGAGTACTCTGCAATATAACTGGCGAGAAGGAAACTCAGCTGTTTATGGGAAGCTTTTTTTTAAAAAATTAAAATAGAAACCTGCTTTGAGCCTGTTAAACATCTAAATATGGTGTGACTGCTGTTGATACTGATTTGGCCAGAAGTTGTTTGTTTTGGATGCGATTGGGTATGCCTGCCATTAACAGGCAATCTTTAACCACAGTAAAAGCAGTTCAGTTGGCATGCACTGGAACATTAGTGGAGTCACACTTATCCTTTATCTCTAGTCTGCCTAGTCTGTTTCACTGTCTACTTTGGTGAAATTGTCCTCAAATTGCTACTCTAACTAATTACCTGTTTTCTTAAAAGCATTATTAACATTCTCTTTACATGCAACACTTTCCTATTATAAGTATTATAATTTAGATTGATGGAGGGGGGGGGGGGGGAATTCAAGATTACTAAGCCATTTGAAAAGGGGTCCTTCGATCCTTCAACCAAAAAGTTTGAGAAACTGACTTCATACACCAATCTTTGGGTCATCAGCAAAATTGGATATATGGCTCTCTACCGTGTTACCAAAGCCATTAGTACATAATACGAATGCTGGGCATGGTAGCATGATTATGTTTTTAAAATTTATGATTTTTAAAAATTTAAGATGGAGTTCAGAAGGTCAGGTGACTTCACATCCACTCTGCTAAGAACAAGACAGATCAAAGAATTTTTTTGAAGAGAGGCTGCAGGGGTAACACCTGAAGAACAATGGGTTCCACCCTCCCAGACTTTCAGGTCATAAAACGAGGATTCAGTGATTCTGAAGTTGCAAATGTACCAAGCAGCTGTTAACACCTGGGAACAATGGAAGGCCCAGGTGGCTCTGTGAAACCTGATTTTTGGACTTTGCATATTGAAACAGGACAATAAGCTATTGACTTTTGAGTCCAATAGGTTTAACAGATTTTCTGAAGGCATACAGATTGTAAGAGAGGAAACCAGCAGTTACAGCCTCACGGCAGGCTGTAAGAAGGGAACCCAGTGGTTTCAGTCTTAGAGCAGGCAGTAAAGAAGACAAGGCCTCAAAAGGGGACACCTGCTCTCAGAAGCCTCATACAGCAAAAAGCTGTAAAGACTTGAACCTGTTTTGAAAGTTGAAGCTTACTGAGGAGTAGACGACCAGAGAATCATTCACAGACGTCCAGCTCGGAAGCGCTCGAAGAAGTGAGCGAAGAGGACACTGATTTTTGACAAGGTCTGGGAGATCCTACCCAATGCTACTGAGAGTTTGGGACTTTTAACCACAAAGGATTTTGCCATCAAAAAGGACTGTGTAGCATATATAAAGGTGGTGATGTTTTCAAGTATTTTAATAAGTAAAGAAAATACCTTTCTTTGTAATCTGAGGTATCAGCTACTTACAAAGTACTATTTAGTTAATGGGGATTTTTTTTGATTTGTTGTTATAATAAGTCCTAAAATGTAAAATCTTGTGTAATTTTTTAAATTGGACTTGAGGTTCATATCTTGTATTTTAATGTTAATGGTCTCACTGAGGGCGATACAATATATGCTGAATAGTTGAGGCCCCGACACAGATCCTTATAGGACAGCACTAGTCATTTCTTTCCAATTTGAGTACATGCTCATTATCCTTGCTCTCTGTCTAATATCACATGCCTACCTCCTAGCCAGGTCAATAATTTGCCTTCAATTCCATTAGTTTTAATTTAACTAACAACCTCTTCTATGGAGCTTTATTGAATACCTTCTGGAAGTCCACATGAAATACATCCATAGACATTCCCCTATCTACTACCATAGTTACTTCCTCAAAAATTCAATTATGTTCTATATGTTCTATTAGACATGACCTGCCATTTACAAATCCATGTTGGCTCTCTCTTATTAGCTCAAATTCCTCTAAGTAATCAGTCACAAGTCTTTAATTATAGATTCCAATAACTTCCCTACATTAGACATTAGACAATAACTTCCTGGTTTATCTCTTGCCCTTTTTTAAAATCATGGAGTTACATGTACAATTTTCTGATCTAAAGGGACAATTCCTGAATCAAGCATGCAATATATTATAGCAAAAGTGTCTGCAATTTTCTCACCTTTAAAATCCTGGGGTGAAAACCATCAGGTCCCAGTGATCTGTTCGTCTTGAGTGCCATCATATTTTTCTAATACTATTTTCTGCTTAAGTTAACCTTAATGAGTTCCAGTCCTTTTGTTTTATTATTAACGTCTGGTATATCATCCTCTTTCTCTGCTTTGAAAACTGACCAAGGGTAATTATTCAACAAGTCTGCCATTTCCTTCTTTCCATTTGCAATATCTGTTTTAAAAGGGCCCAGATTACCACCTTTTTCCTTCCAATACAATGGTAAAAACGTGTTAAACTTGATATCCCTCGCAAGTTTCTTCTTGTATTCCTTTTTGTAGCTCTTACTATCTTTTTGTCTTCCTTTGCTGTCCTTCATCCCTCCCAATCCCCTATTCTTTGACTTTTGTGTGCTTTTTCCTTTAGGTTTATGTTATCCTTCACCTCTTCTCGACTATAGCCCTCACATTTGGTAAGTAGAGCTCTTGCTCCTTAGGGATACATATTGGTTTAGTATTGAGCTCCCCCCCCCCCCCCCCCCCCAATAGCTCCCACTGTTCATCTGCAGTTTTACCAATAACAGTTTCGACCAGTTTGCTGTCTCAGCCTCTGCCTCATCCGTTAGAAAGTTAGCCGTACCAAACTGTTAGGTTTGAAAAGGAAAAACTTAACATCGAATTCGATCATATGAGATAAATGCCTTTTACTGTTAGATTAATTAAATTTATAAGTCTAGGTCATTACTAAATCTAGTTGCAGTAGTCTCACCTTTTTTTCAAATTGAACTTTCGGGGATGCTTAATTTACTCTGAGCTCAGATTGGCGTTTCCTTGTTCTTTCCGTCATCTCAACAGCTCATGTGCACATATTTCTAATATTCTCCACTTATTTTTCATTAAACTGCATTTTTTATACAAGATTTTCAGTCTTGTATCGTGATTTTTTATTTCAACGTTGGAGATTTTGGAGCGCTTGCAAGTTTTGCCCGAGTCAGGCGATACTTAGCAACCAGTGAACGGGTGCGTCTCCATCACCTCCAGATTCAGCTGAGCAACAGCCGAACAATGAACTGTCTGAAACTGTCAAAGAGAACATAACCCGCGTAAAACACAAATATCCTCTTGTCCACAGTTGTCTATACATCAACTAACGAGATGTCAATGCCACGAGTAGAAACGAAAGACTTAAAATATTATAGGAGTTTCCACGGAAGACTGGTTTTGAGAAATGTAAACAAAGACAATAAATCGGACTCTTTAACCACACCCACATTCAATTAAATGAAATCAGGCTTTCATTCGGGGTGAAGCTCCATACACACACATTGTAAATCTATATCTTACATTGCCAAAATAACTCTCCAAACGATTAATTTTCGTTGGCGCAGTTTTTCATATGTTACTCCAGAAGAACTAAAAACAAATATTTATGTTTTAAAAACGTAGGAAACTGGTAAACAAAAGCTGCACAATAAACATCGGTGTAATATAATATGTCGTTGCTGTGTTGCTTGTAATAGATTTAGAGTTCAGCAACTGGCATATGTGAAACTAATAATTGATACACGGCGCTCTGGGATTTATACAGAAACCAAATGTCAGTCAGTTTCGGTCAAACCCCTTTTCCGTACATCATACCCAACTTCCGTGTGCGGATCTGTTGTACTTATACAGCGAAGACACCACCACTTTCGAGCCATCCTTGAACTTTAACCTAAAATTGGTCTCTGTTTGGAGTCTCTCTGTTTTCAAATTCCAGTCTGGTTGTCTCCTTTCCACATTTACTACCGAGGATGTAGTCATGTTTTGTGGTTGTAACGGCGGTAAAACCGATAATTTAGACTTTATACATTAAATTGGCTAATTACATAATTAATCAAATTACATCTACAACCTGTTTATGGTCATCCCTCTTCACCATAAATGGCACCTCTTAGTGTACACAATCCCTCTCTCACAAACCGCTCTCCCCTTGCCTCCCTCGCGGTTTCTTTTCTCACTTGCCAACTCTACAGTATCTACTATATGTGCAGATTCATTTACGTTCTTACCCTCCAAGCTATCGACATGCAATGACGGATCTTTTACTAATGTATCTATGTTTTCTTGGCACGATTAAAAACCGAAAGTCCCAGAGAAGCAAGAACGCAATTAAATCTAACAAGAGCAGGATGGAGTACTTCAGTCGCACACGACGCAAAACGTAGTCCAAGGAAAAAGGCAGAAGACAACAAGCACGGTTACCTCCACCTATCAGTTCACTGAGAAATGGCCAGCTCATCTCATAGTTTTACAATAGTGCGGGTACGGTTCACATGGAAGCAGGTGTTCATCGAATAGAGATACAAACGCACAAGTAAATGTAAATAATCAAGATTAAGTTGAGCTATATACAAAAGAATCCAACTTTAAACTACACAGGTAGGTAGAGGGGCGGGGCCAGGCCCTCAACTATACTATGTACATGTTGCGACAGATGAGGTATCCTGTTATGAACAACTTCTACTTTAACCTGGGCACAGATCTCACTTCAACCTCGGCAATGACACAGGTCTCCCTCACCCAGATCCAGGTGGATAACCTGGCGTTCTGGAAACTCACCGGCAGTTCCACATTGACGTCCGTCCCATCCAAAAGCTGCACTCTGCAGGTCAGAACCGACTTACTGTTGCCTGCTGCGGGAATGTGCACCATGGTCCCAGTCGGTACAGGTGTGGCGGATCGAACTCCAGCGCCAGGGATGGCAACTGTTGCTAGATCCCGACCTCGCCTGTTCCCGTCTCCTCTTCCGCCATCCCTCTCGTCCATGTAGCGGCGAATCGAGCGGCGCCCGAACGTCCTCCGCAGAAACCTCATCATTTTCGCCGGTTTGGTGTCCCTCAGTCCCTCCCCTGGCTGATCGGCTGTAACCTGCGGATGCTGTACTACTGGATGTTGTTTACTGAGAGCGCGGGTCGCCCTACGGCCCCAGAGACTCGGCCACCGGTCGCGGTCTGAACATTTACCGAAAGCCCAAACAGCGAGCGCAGCCAGGTGAGAGCCGAGCCGACAAAGCGCGGCACAGAGCATGCGCGCACCTTCACCGAGGCGCCCGGACGAAGCATGCGCACACCTCCATCGAGCCAACCATATAGAGCATGCGCACACCTACACACCCGCCATAGAAGGCCGCAATGCGCATGCGCCTTCCTAAAATGCCTTCGTTACTAACACCCAAGTGAGCATGTGCACAGCGATACCCCAGCACCTGCCCTGCTGAGTAGGTTCAGTGGCAGGAAGTGACGTTTAGTAGCGACTACCTGGACAGGTAGTGAAAAGGTGAGGAGGAAGTGGTTGATACGCAAGTGTATAAATGGCTGGTGATTGTGTAACATAAAAGTATTGTACCTTTTCAAGATTAATGTTGTATGTTCCATATCGACCTTTCAGGAATGTTCTGAGAGTCATTATGTAAATACTAATTGTTGGGAGAATATTTTTCTGCCTATTGATGCCGAGCAGAAATTATTAATGGGCAACGTTGTCGTTTTTGGACACTGAACGTACTATTCTGCTCCTGTATTATCCTACCGAGATTGCTTGGTATCATTATAAGTATTTTTCTGTGAAATAATTTAATGATAGAATCTCCTGGATTCGCAAGATTTCATTATTTTCAGGGCATTGCTGACGATGACGAAGTGCTGAATGACTTACTCTTGTTTTTCTTTCTCCTCCTGTCTTGTATTTCACTTAATCTGTATAATTTCCAACATTGTTTTTAAAGGTTCTCAGATAGACAACAACAGATGCCCATTCCGTTCAATGTCTACCCGGACTGTTTATATCAGCAGTGAATATAACAATAACTATAAGGCATTTAGCTGGTTGAGCCTGTTCCACCATTCAATGAGATCATGTCTGATCTATAACCTAACTCTCATGTACCTGCCTTTCATAAAATTGTCAAAATTTATGGTTCAGAAGGAAGCGATTCAGCCCATCCTGCCTATACCGACTGAAAAATATCTATCCAGCTTAATCCCACTTTCCAGCTCTTGGTCCATAGCTGCGTAGGTTACAACGCTTCAAGTGTATATCCAAGTATTTTTTAAATGCCATGGGATATACAGCCAGAACCCCACAGCCCACTGAGTGGGGAAAAAATTCTCCAACTCTCCCTGCACCCGTCCAATCCTTCTATGTGTTACGACCAGGTGAGAAATGTGTCTAGGGGTCTTTTGCTGTCTTCACCTGGTCTTATTGTCACAGGGTTTAATTTTAAACACAGTGTTTTGAGCTCCCCCTTTGTGAATTCTTGTTCACAGCTTTACAATTATATGGCAAAGAAATGAGCACAAGCAGGCTTTCTTTGGTTTAAAGAAGAAAAGTGAAATTTATTAAATTTACTTCAACTTTAATATGGTTCACACCTATGGATATAGCGCCCACGCTAGCATGCACACGCAATATACACATGCGGATAGGGACAGAAAAGGGAAGAAGAAAAGATAAAGTGGAACAGTTTGAGGCAATATTACTGTGCTTTGAGCTCGCTGAAGTCCTTGATTGAAGATATGGTCTTGCGTTTCGTTGGGGCCCAGTATTCTTCTTAAACCTTGTTCACGTAGGAGACTTTTCTCTCTTTGAGTTTACATGTTTTCAATAGTTTCCGAAGCTGGTGAGAGCAAGATGAGGGCAGACAGGAGAGGAGGTAGTTCTTGCTTCAGTTCCAGGAAGACATGGCGTTTTGAGTTCAAATTCTGTTTTTCCAGTTTAATACTTCCTTAGTTGGCCAGCAAGTGGCCATGTGACTGACTGGTTTGATCAGGTCTCTTCTGTATATTGGGGCGGGGACTGGTTCCTTTGTTTCAACACCATCTGGTACTATGCAAATATCCTACCAGCCAGAGGCTTGCAATTTTACATTTTAATGTTCATGTGGCAATATCATGTGTGCCTCAGTCTTGGCAGGTGGGGGTTTACCTAACATATGATTCCTGGTTATTGACATCTCTGCTGAGGGAAATAGATCCTTCTGAGCCACTCCATCGAGCCACCTCAATTAAATCTCTTCAGCTTCCTGTTACAGACAAGTGGTAAGGGGTGTGGGTAGTTCCCACTCCTCACCTTCCAACTGACCGCCATCGTGTTTTGTTTAAAATAATGAATTAGCCCCTGAGTATTTCACTTGGCAAATAAACAGACAGTGACATGTTTTCTTGTAGGTTAAAAAACAGAAGATTAACTGTTTATTGAACAATATTAATTTCCCGAAATGTTCGCAACGCTACTCATGCACGCATTCACTCTCGCATGCGCTCTCAAGAGTAGATTGATAGAAGGCAAAGGGTCAGGGTTCAAGGTGTGGGAACTGTTCGTGGTTTACGGTAAACCTGTTGAATTTTCCAAGTAGAACAGTCTCTTTTAAAGGTTCATGCCTGCCTTGTTTGTAGTCTTGACTTGTTGAGGTATTGCACATTTTTGGTGGTTAAGATTTCAGATATGTTACTTTCAGTTCCCTGCTGCAGCAAGTTGAAGGGTAAAATTAGCAGCAGGGCTCCTTCCTTGCTTGACTGCACTTCTTTCCACAGCCACTGGCTGGACTGCTTTTCTGTGTTCTTGTGATATATCCCTCACTCTCAAGAGGGTTACCTTTTAAAATCACAATTCATCATTAGCATTTCTGGTACCTGAAACATGGTTTTTCTCCCTTGGTGTGACCACACAATGAACCAGGATGTGGCATCCATGGCCTTCTTAGCCACCTTATCTCCCTGTCTTGCTACCTCCAAGGATCTGTGGAGATGCACACCAAGCTCCCTCTGTTCTTCTACACTTCTCAGTATCCTACCATTTATTGTGTATTCCCTTGCCTTTTTGTCATTCCCAGATGCATTACCTCACACTTCTCTGGATTGAATTCTATTTGACACTTCTGTGTCCGCCTGACCAGTTCATTGATATCTTGCACAACAACATAATAAATAGCAGCAGGAGTAAGCCTTTGGACCCTCGAGCCTGCTCTGCCATTCAGTAAGATCCTAGCTGATCTGATTGTGGCCTTAACTCCACTTTCCTGCCTGCCCCCCATAACCCTTTACTCCCTTGCAGATCAAAAATCTGTCCAGCTCAACCTTGAATATATTTAATGTCCCAGTCTCTACTGCTGTCTGGGGTAGAGAATCCCACCCTTTTTCTGGGAACATATTTGTTCTGAACCCTCACTGTCTCCTCTTTGAATGCCTCCCACTGCTCTGCCACTAGTTGTTTCCATCTACTTTTGCTGTAATCACAACACAGCTTAGTAAAATTGGCCTTTCTTCACCCCCCCCCCCTCCCACCCTTGAGAACTTTTACTCCTGGTCTATCTTTGGCCTTTTCCATAACTGCAGTAAATCTAACTGAATTATGATCACTACCATCAAAATGCTTTCCCACTGATGCCCCTTTCACCTGCCCAGCTTCATTCCCCAAAGTCAAGTCTTGAAGTGCCCCATTTCATGTTGGGCTTGCTGTGTATTGGCTGAAAAAAGTTCTCCTTAATGCATTTTAAGAATTCTGTGGCCGCTATACCTTTTACACTGATAAATATTAGGGTAGTTGAAATCTCCCACTACTAACTGCCCTATTACTTTTGCACTTCGCAGAGATTTGCTGACATATTTGCTCTTCTATCTCCCTCTTAACTGGGGATCTATAGTACACTCGCAGCATTTGATAATCCTTCTAGCATATCATCCCTTGTCAAAGCTGTAATTGTTTCATTGGCTAATATTCTGACCACCCCTTCCCACTTCCTATTTTCTCCCATTTCTACCTCATCTGAAAACTCTTGCCTTTGCCCCCTTTCCCTTAATACCTTTGGTTCACAAAAATCTATCAATTCCAGATTTAAAATTAACAATTGATCTAGCATCAATTGCTGTTTGTAGAAAAGAGTTCCATACTTCTGCCACCCTTTGTGTGTAAAAATGTTTCCTATCCACTCCTGAAAGGTATGTCTCTAATTTTTACACTATGCCCCCAGTCCTAAGCTCTTCAACCAGTGGAAATAGTTTCACTCTATCTACCCTATCTCATCCCCTTAATTTCATTAATGTCAATCAAATCACCCCTCAACCTTCTAAATTCCAGGGAACCCTTCTTTGTGTAATTTCTCCTTTGGAGAGATTAATTTAACCCTTGGAGTCCATCAGTCATTCTGGTTAATCTACACTGCACTCCCTCCAGACCCAGTATATCCTTCCAAAGGCATGGTGCCCAGACACAGCTCACAGGACTCTCGGTATGGTCTAAATCGGGTTTTGTATAGCTGAAGTATGATTTCTACCCGCTTGTATTATAGACCTCTAGACATAAAGGCCAGGATTCTAATAGCGTTTTTGATTATATTCCATATCTGTCCATGACATTTTAATGATCTGTGCATAAATCAATTAGAGTGCTTGTCTAATATCCCTACACTGTGTCTCCTACCTCTCAGCCAATTTCCTAACCCAGTCAAGAATTTGCCTTCAATTCCATGAGCTTCAATTTTAGCTAACAGTCTCTTATGGGGGACTTGATCAAATGCCTTCCAGAAGTCCATATAAATAACATCCATAGACATTCCACTGTTCACTGCTTTAGTCACCTCTTCAAAAACATCAATCAGATTTGTCAAACCTATGTTGGCTCTCTCTGATTAGCTGACAGTTTCAAGTTGTTCAGTCATCCTATTGTTAATTATAGACTCCAGTAATTTCCTGACAACAGATATTAGGCTAAATAGTCTATAGTTCCTTGATTTTCCCCTTTCTCCTTTCTTAAATAACCAAGTGACATGCAATTTTCCGATCTATGGGAACGGTTCCCAAATTGTGAGAACTTTGGAAGATTATAGTCAGGGCATCTGCAATGTTCTCACCTATTTCCTTTAAAACCCTGGGATGGAAAGCATTTGTTCCTGGGGATTTGTCATTCTTTAGTTCCATTAATTTCTTCATTACTATTGATTTGCTTACATTAATTTTGGTGAGTCCCTGTCTTTGGTTCAATATTCATTTCCTTGGGATGGCTGACATACTGACCCCTCCCTCTACTGTAAGTTACTAACACAAAGCAATTATTCAACTTTTCTGGCATTTTCTAATTTTCATCAACAATATCATTATCAGTTGTCGAAGAGCTCATTGCTCCTGGCCATCCTCTTTTTCCTAATATAATTGTAGAAAAAAAGTATTGATTTTGATATCCCTTGCAAGTTTTCATTCCCACTTTCTGCGACTTGTATTATCTGTTTTATCATCCTTTTCTATTCTTTGTATCTTAACCCATTCGCCAGGCTCCGTCTACTTTTTCACTTTTATATGCTTTTTCTTTCAGTTTTATGTGGTCCTCATGTCTTTAGTCCAGCCCTGGTTGTTTTTTTTTGGCAAGTAGCGTTCTTGCCCCTTAGGGGTATAAACTTGTTCTGCATTACATTAAATTCCTTTTTGAACCCCTCCCACTGATCTTCTGTTGTTTTACCCATTAACAGATTGCCCAGTTTACTGTGGACAGTCTCTGTCTCATTGCATTGAAATTAGCCTTACCTAAATCTAGAAACTTAGTAGCTGTTTTGTATTTCTCCCTTTCAAACACAACGTTGAATTTGATCATATTATGGTATCTGTCAGATTAATAGGTCATACAGCATGAGGCTGTTAACTAGATCTGGCTCATTACTCATTACTAAATATAATGTGGTATACCCTCTTATTGATTCTAGGATATATTTTTGCAGAAAACTATAAGAGAACTCAAGAAATTAATAGAATCATAAAATGATTACAACATAGAAGGAGGCCATTCAGCCCGTCGTGTCTGTGCTGGCTCTGTAAGAGCTACTCAGCTAGTCCCACTCCCTCATTTTTCCCCAATTGTTACCCTTCACCAATTATTATCACCAATACCGTTCTGATAAAATGTCATTGACCTGAAAAAAAACCTTGTTTTTCTCTCCATAGAAGCTGCCAACCTGCTGAGTATTTCTAGAATTTTCTGTTTTTATTTCAAGAAATTCACTATGTCATGGATAGTACTGGTTTGCTTTTTCCAATCTAAATGAAAGTTAAAATCTCCCATTAAAACCACTCTGCCTTTGCCACATGTTTATGTAATCTCTGCATTAATACATTGTACCACTTCACAGTTGCTGCCAGGGGCCTATACACAACTGCCATTACAATCCTTTTCTTTTTCTTAATTCTATCCATAAAATCTTCATTGCCTGCTTATCAATCGTTGTATCCTCTCTTGTCATTGAAGTGATTACATCCTTTATCATTGAAGTGATTTCATCCTTAATCACTAAGGCTGCTCCTACCCCTCTACCATTTTGCTTTGTATATTTAGTTTCCAGTCCTAACTATCTTGCAGCCATGTTATGTTACAATTGAAGCGGGAACAATGACCTGTCAATTCAGTCCCATCACTCCACGGGTCGCAGCATATTATTAAAATTTTCCCACACAACTGGAAAACAGTCAAATTACACACTCTAGTAACCCCCAGAATAAAACAGACCAAACCAGGTATCTTTAGACAACAGCAAGTTAACTATTTATTAAAACTAAATCTTAAACACTATTAAGATAAATCTGTCTATAGACCTTATAACTTCTTATTTTAACCTAACTCCCCCATTCACACACATACACTCAAAAATCAATCATAAAAGATGATTTAAAAAATTGTTTAAGAATAAATAAATAACTGGGTTGTTCATCTTTGTGGATTATGTTTTTGACGGGTGAGGTATCCTAATGTAAAAATAATCAAATGCCACTTGAAGTCTCTGCTTGGATTTGATGAAACAGTCTCTGAGATAGGCATTCGGCTGCAACAGGCATCACACAGTTCTTTCAACGATGAGCACAGTAATAGGTCTACTTGAATTTTTAAAAATCGGCAGTCTTTCGGTTAAAATCTTTACTGCAAATTCCAGAAAACACAATCAGTCAAGAGAGAGTCAATCTTGAAGCAAAGACTCTTAGATTGGGAGTAAAGAATAGGAATTTTGCTACCTCCAGCAATACAAATGGTCTCTTCAAAGAGTTTTTTTTTCCTCCTTAGGCAATTAATATGGCTTGTAGCTCATTGTAGAATTTCTGCTGAGAGAAATAGACAGCTCTTTTCTCCAGTAAGCACGCTTTGCTGGTGTCTCTCTAAAAGCTGGTTTTTCCACACAGTTAAATTGAAACATTATACCATGTGACCTCTTCACTCTCCTGCTGTCGCCTGGGTAACAAGTGCAGCTGGCACACTGTGCCTCAAAAATTTAACACTTCTCTCTCTGTCTTAAAGGTACACTGTTTTAATCCAAGGAGAAAATAAATACAGTTCCATGACACTCAGTAGCATCTACCTTGTAATATCCTCCAAGTTGAATTTATGTCTGTAATTCATTCAGTTAGTTCATTATACTCCATACATTTATATAAATAATGCTTACTTGGGCCACACACCCAAACCTTAGAATCACAGAATAATACAGTGCAGAAGAGGCCCTTCGGCCCATCGAGTCTGCACCGATGCATTAAAGACACCTGACCTGTCTAGCTAATCCCATTTGCTAGCATTTGGCCCATAGTCATGAATGTTATGACGTGCCAAGTGCTCATCCAGGTACTTTTTAAAGGATGTGAGGCAACCCGCCTCTACCACCCTCCCAGGCAGGGCATTCCAGACCGTCACCACCCTCTGGGTAAAAAAGTTCTTCCTCAAATCCCCCTTAAACCTCCTGCCCCTCACCTTAAACTTGTGTCCCCTCCTAACTGACCCTTCAACTAAGGGGAACAACTGCTCCCTATCCACCCTGTCCATGCCCCTCATAATCTTGTACACCTCGATCAGGTCACCCCTCAGTCTTCTCTGCTCCAGCGAAAACAACCCAAGCCTATCCAACCTCTCTTCATAGCTTAAATGTTCCATCCCAGGCACCATCCTGGTGAATTGCCTCTGCACCCCCTCCAGTGCAATTACATCCTTCCTATAAGCTGTCCTTCTGTTCTAGTGTTTTACTCACATGTTTCATATTTCCTCGTTTACTTATTTGACATCTCTTAGTTTTCCCTCTTACCTGTAATGCCCAAAGCACAATTTCTGATGTTACTCTACATTTGGCCCTTTCATTTTGTTTTCAAAATATTATTTATACTACCTTTTCCACCTGAGGACTCCAAATCTCCCCCTCCTTTCATTTACTTATTTAGAGTCCTTTTGACCACCATATTTATCCTTTCTGCTAGGGCTCTTATCCAGGTGGTCCCTGTCCCTACAGCACAGTTGCTTCCTGTGTCGGTATTAATGCCAGTGTCCCATGAAGTGGAACCCCCTCTTTGACACACCACCCCTTCAGCCATGTGTTCACCTCCCTGATCTGCTTATACCTTCACCAATTTGTGCATGGCTCTGGTTTTAGTCCAGAGATTATAACCCTTGAGGTCCTGTGTTTTAATTTAGCTCCTAATTCCTGGTAATCTCCAAACAGGACCTCTTGCCTAGTCTTCCCTGTGCTGTTGGTCCTAACATGGAACACCATGACTGCATCATCCCCGCCCCACTCCAATATCTTCTAAGCTAGTTCAAGTTGTCCCTCACCTTGGCACCAGGTAGGCAACATATCAGTTTAGATTCCGCTGGGGCCACTCAGCTCCTGACCTCACTACAACCTTGGTCCAAACATGCACAAAAGAAGGGAACTCAAGGTAAAGTGAGAGTGACTGCTCTTGACATCAACGCAGCATTTGACCGAGTGTGGCAGCAAGGAGCCCAAGCAAAACTGGAGCCAGTGGGAATCGGGGAAATCTGTCCACTAGCTGGAGTCATACCTAGCACAAAGGAAGATGGTTGTGGTTGTTGGAGGTCCGTAATCTCAGTCCTAGGACATCACTGCAAGAGTTCCTCAGGGTATTGTCCTCGGCCCAAAGATTTTCAGGTCAGAAGTGGGGCTGCTAGTTGATTGCACAGTGTTCACCTTTCGCAACTCCTCAGATACTGAAGCAGTCTGTGTCTGCATGCAGGAAGACCTGGACAACATTCAGGCTTGATAAGTGGCAAGTTACATTCATGCCCCACAAGTGCCAGGCAATGACCATCTCCAACAAGAGACAATCCAACCATCTCCCCTTGTCATTCAATAGCATTACCATCATTGAGTCCTCTACTATGAACATCCTGGGAGTTACTATTGACCAGAAACTGAACTGGTCCAGCCATAAAACTACTGTGGCTACGAAAGCAGATCAGATGCTGGGAATTCTGCAACGAGTAACTCACTTCCTGACTCCCCAGAGCCTGTCCACCATCTACAAGGCACAGGTCAGGAGTGTGATGGAATACTCTCCACTTGCCTGGATAAGTGCAGGTCCAACAACAGTCAAGAAGCTCAACACCATCCAGAACAAAGCAGCCCGCTTGACTGGCACACCATCCACAACATTCAACATTCACTCCCTCCACCACTGATACACAGTGGCAACAGTGTGTACCATCTACAAGATGCACTGCAGCAACTCACCATGGCTCCTTCGACAACACTTCCAAACCTGCGACTTCCACCACCTAAAAGGACAAGGACTGCAAATGGATGGGAACACCAACACCTGCAAATTCCTGTCCAAGCCACACACCATCTTGCCTTGGAACTATATCGCTATTCCTTCACTGTCGCTGGGTCAAAATCCTGGAACTTACTTCCTACCCCAGGGACACAGAAAGTTAGCATGCAGATACAACAAGCAATTAAGAAGGCAAATGGCATGTTGGCCTTTATTGCAAGGGGATTAGAATACAGGAATAAAGAAGTCCTGCTGCAATTGTACAGGGTTTTGATGAGACCACATCTGGAGTACTGTGTGCAGTTTTGGTCTCCACATTTAAGAAAGGATATACTTGCATTGGAGGTGGTACAGCAAAGGTTCACTAAATTGGTTCCTGGGATGAGGAGGTTGTCCTATGATGAGAGGCTGAGTAAATTGGGCCTATATTCTCTGACGCTTAGAAGAATGAGAAGTGATCTAATTGAGACATCCAAGATTCTGAAGGGGCTGGGTAGGGTAGATACTGAGAGATTGTTTCCACTGATTAAGGAATCTAAAACACAGGGGCATTGTCTCAGGATAAGGAGCTGATCATTTAGTACTGAGATGAGGAGAAATTACTTCACTCAAAGGGTTGTGAATGTTTGGAATTCTCTGCCACAGAGGGTTGTGGATGCTCTATCGTTGATTACATTTAAGGATGGGATAGACAGATTTTTGGTCTCTCAGGGGATCAAGGGATATGGCGATTGGGCAGGAATGTTGAGTTGAAGCCTAAGGTCAGCCATGATCATATTGAATGGTGGAGCGGCTTGATGGACCATATGGTCTACTCCTGCTGCTGTTTCTTGTGCTTTTATGTTCTAACAGCCCTGTGGGTGTACCTATACCACATGGACTGCAGCAGTTCAAGAAGCTCATCACCCACTTCTCAAGGGCAATTGGGACGGACAATAAATGCTGGCTGAGCCAGCAATGCCCACATCCTGTGAAAGAATAAAAAAAGTGGGACACTCAATCTAGCTTACAAAGGATGCTATCTGTTTCCCTAACTACTAAATTCCCTAAATCATCACATTACGCTTCTGCTCCTCCTCCTCCCAACCCCCACTTTGGACAGCCTCCTGCTCTAAGGTGTCATGGTCTGCATTCTGGCTGTCCTCCTGGCAGTCTTTAACCTTAGCCTCATAGATAGCAGTACATTGTATTTGTTGAATGGGATCAGATTCTACAGATCCTCTCTCTCACCTGTGTTCCCGTACTCCGCACACTATCAGTCATGCCAAATCCATTCTAAACCTGCACCTCTCTACGAGATGTGAAGAAAGTCTGGAGCAAACTGTTCAAATACTCCTCCTCCTCCCTTGTATATTGTAGTGGCTCCAACTTACACTTCAGCTCAATGATTCTGAGGCAGCAAGATTCGAGATGGAGATATCTCCTGCAAATATATTCACTTGGGTTTGTCTTTCTGTACACATACTGCAGTCCAGACACACAATCTTCTCTGCCATATCTTAGTCTAAATTAATTATATTTGCCTAGATTTTGCAGTCATCAGCAAAGTGGCAGCATTTGCTGCTGACTGCACAGAGAAATACAAACTTACCTAGTTAGTTGGCTGCAGCAAGAGCTTCCACTTCTTGCTGCAGCATGGCCTACCTAGCAGTGAGGCGTGTTGGGTGAAGCCACACTCCCCAATGGCGTCATGACAACACACCCTCTGAGGTCAGTATTCAGCTCAAAGGCAGATAGGTGTTTTATTGTAATTTTAAATATATTTTAAACACTTGAAACACTTTTAAAAACTGTTATAAACTTTTAAATACTGAGACAGAGGGAGAAGGGGAGGGAGATGGATGCAGAGAGAGACAAAAAGGGAGGCAGAGAGAGACAAAGGGAGACACAGAGACTGAGAGAGAGGAGAGACACAGACTGGTACAGAGAGGGAGAGAAACTGGGGCAGAGACTCTAGACGCAGAGAAGGAGACGGAGCAAAACCGAGAGACAGACACCAGACCCAGTGTGAAGAAATATTACTTTTCTCATTTGATTGTTAAATATGCTAAACTGAAATAAATGTGCTTGTTGAAGGGCAACTCTCCTGAAATTATTCCTCATGGGGCATTCTGGTTTCATGTCTTTACAGGGATTGTAGAGGAGAACTTTGAAGAATGAGCACTGCACTATATCAGCTTGAGCAATTATTGTCACTAACTGATCTATATTTAATGCATGGCAGATAAACAAGAGGGAACTGGACATTGAAAATACTCAACTTGTCGCATGACTAAGAGCGGCAATATCTTAGCGTTCGCCACTGTTGGGACCGCAAAATTCAGGCCATTATTTATTTCTACCTTTTTTAGTTTGTAAGGTTTCTTTTTCTATGCACTAACTTGATCTAAAACAGTGGACAAAAATTTTAAATATTTGCTGCTTCAAACTTAAACGAACCGCTACACGAATTGGAGGCAAAACACTGCATCTTCTACTCTCAACAAATTCCCAACTTTTACACTCTGTTTACTTGAACTCCTTTAATGACCAATCTGCATGACCACTCTATCAAATCAAAATTAGTACATTTGAAAATGTCAAATTAGAATATACTATGTTGACCATGTGCAATTTTCCTACTGTAAGATCAGTCCAATGTATTAGGTCTTCTAAGAAGATTGTTCTAGCTTTCTCACTGACCTCCCTTCACCTACAAGTGAAACTAGCTTATTATGCATTGAACATATTCATACTTGTTTTTATTCCACATGCATTACCACAGACCTAGTAGATAATAATACTCCTGTAACCTTTAATCCTATTCCTTACCAGATGTCTGTCAAACATTTTCTTTGTAGAATTGATCAATATGCCATCAACTGCTTTTGCTGGAAGTTTGTTTCACCAGCCCACTCTAGTTTTGTTGATAATAGAGAGATACAGCACTGAAACAGGCCCTTCGGCCCACTGAGTCTGTGCTGACAATCAACCACCCATTTATACTAATCCTACATTTCCTACCTATACTTGGGACAATTTACAATGGATAATTTACCTATCAACCTGCAGGTCTTTGGCTGTGGGAGGAAACTGGAGCACCCAGCAGAAACCCACACAGTCACAGGGAGAACTTGCAAACTCTGCACAGGCAGTACCCAGAACTGAACCTGGGTTGCTGGAGCTGTGAGGCTGCAGTGCTAACCACTGCACCACTGTGCCACCCAAATTTGCGATTTCCTAATTTTGTGTTGTGCCCTCTATAGTTTTTTTTGCTCATAAACCTGCTTGCATCTACATAATCTATAACCCAGTATTTGAAAGACTGAACTTTGTCTAGTCCATTGAAACCAAGTTTCATTCTGTAAATATAACTTCAGAATATGGAGTCTTAAAATAGGCTGTATGCGTGGAACAAGCTAAGACATTAGACGGGAGCATAATTCTTCTGTTTTGAATTTGCAACACCCTGTAAACATTTAAACTTTTGAGGCAGGGACGATTTATTTCTGAGTTTGTTACAATGCAAACCTGTAACCAAACTAAAAAGAGGATATAAGATGGAACTTGAAATGATATTAGGAACACACTGAGTTAATTGTTTTAAAGAGATTGTGGACAAATAACTAAGACCTTCTGATGATATCAGTTGGTGTCAATTGAATTCAGTTGTGACTCAGTTGGTAATATTTTTGTCTCTGAGTCAGAAGATTGTGGGTTCAACTCCTAATCTAGAACTTGAGTACTGTTATGAAAGGCCCACCATTTTTTGAGAACTTGTGTTTAAGCATTGTGGAAATTAATTCATTTGAAAGACTGAAGAGATTCCATAAATGCTGGGCTTTGTTTTTTTTTTTAAGTCACTGGAAGGACTAGGGACTTTTGTAAAAACAAACCTTTACCGGAAGTCACATGTCTTAAGCTAAATTAGCAGCAGGAGCCTTAATTACTATGGGAGTTGTTCACAGCGAAGTGACATGTCAAAAGTTATGGTGGTCAAGAGTTGGTTTCGTTTTGGATATTGGTTCAGTTGGGGGTAAGGCTGCTAAGAGATAAGCCACCAGCTCAACCCTTTTCAGCTCTTTGAGAAACCCTGAGAATCCAGTGTGGGAAGTAGAGAAACTGCTGCCGCATTTTTCCTGAAAAGCCTGCCAGACTAATCCTCGATGTTGGTGGAAGAGAACTGCTCCAAAAAGATCCCAGTGACACCCCTCTATGTGCATCTGGGTGCCAGACTAAAGGGACAGCTGAGATCAATCCATATCTTATCCTTTTTTCGTCAAGAATTAACAAGTGGTTGGCCAAAATTTTTTTTTGTCTTTTCTGTAAAGTGAATCTCTGCAGACAAAACTTCTTTATTTTTTCTTTAACCGGTGTGTGTGTGTGCCTGTTGTTATGACCAAGGTGGGAGGAGTGCACTGTTAATTCAGTCCCATGTCTCCACAGATCACAACATATCAAATTTTCCCACTTTCCAAAACAGCCAGTTAGATACTCTATATGTCCCCAGAATAAAGAACACCAACTAGGTTTCTTTAAAAAAGCAACAAAATTATAAAACCAAAACTTAATCAATAATGAAATAACTATATACACAAGTCGAAATATTAAAGCCCGTATTTTTATCCTAATCCTCACACATGCACATATATCCAAAAATCGGTTAACTGGGAAAAAATTGTTTTTTGTTTACAGCTGTTACAAAGAAATAGAAGAAATAAATAAAATGACTTATACTGAAGAGAAGAAATGGAAGTCCTTTGGTTTGGTGAGATGTCCCAAAGTCGAATAATTGGATGCCACTCGGTGTCTTTTCAGGCGAGGTTGATGAGCAGTCTGTTTTGGGTTGGCGTTCAAAGAAATTGAACTGCAGAAGCTTCACACAGGTCTTCCATCAGGTGTGTAGCAACAGGTGTCAGTTTTCACACACATTCGATGCAAAGCTGCAAGGTTTCTTAAAAATACAAGAGGCAAGAGCACCACTTCATACAGGCTTTTGCTTTTCACTAGCAGGGATTCTTCAAAGAGAGGTAACAGTTATCTGGCTTTTCATCTGATCTTCTGGTAGGTCCGTATACAGATTCCAACTGCCTGCTTTTAGTCCAAGAACCAGAATCTTTTAACAGTTCAAAGTGAAACTAAGTTTTTCCAAGCAAGTCTCATACTAAGTCATAAATTCTCTCTTGTCACAACAAAAGGTAGCTCTTAGGTCAAAACCCCCTGCTTTGTTTACTGGAATCACATGCATTCCAGAATAGCGTGTTTACAGGTCAACCTTCTTATTAAAAAAAACCCAAAGGTCAGCCTCTTCAGTTTTAAAAATACAGATTCTAAGTTTTAACAAAAAAATATGGAAATTCCGTAACAGTGTGTGTTGGGTTAATTTTGAAGGGAACTTTCATATTTCAAGCTGCATGTGAATAAACTTTGCATCTTTATTGAATTAGTCTTGTTTTATAATAAAAAATTTTGTTGTTTGTTAAAGAAACTTGGTTAGTGGATTTTATTCTGAAACTAAAATAGATAAAGTATATAATTGGCCATATCGGAAACTGGGTAAAACATTTAAATATTTGTTGTGACTCAATGACTAGGGGATGCAGTGGAGTAGTGGTAATGTCACTAGCTTAAGTAATGCAGAGTCCAGGCTAATGTTCTGGGTGCATGGGTTCGAATACCACCATGGCAAATGGTGAAGTTTCCTAGTCTGTAAAACCCATCTGGATCACTAATGTCCTTTAGGGATGGAAATGTACCATCCTTACCTGGTTTGGCCTACATGTGACTCCAAACCCACAACAATTAGTTTATTTCTGTTAGTTTTGCTCATCTAATAAATAGAGGCACGGCAGGGCACCTCAGTCTTGTGGAATGCACGTCCTGTTCCATATGGGATCTCCAGGAAACTTCTCGTGTCCTGGCCTATCACGTATGCAGCAAGTGTCACCAGCTGGAGGAGCTCAGAGTTTCAGAGCTTGAGCAGCAGCTAGTGTCACTGTGATGCATTTGTGAGGCTGAGAGCCACATGGATAGCACATTTCCAGAGGTGGTCATGCTGCATCTTAATGGTGTGCAGGCAGAGAGGGAATAGGTGACTGACAGACAGACACTGAGGACCATGCAGGTAGTGCACGGGTCCTCTGGGTGCATCTCCCTTTCTAACCAGTATTCAGTTCTGAATACTGGTAAGGGCAATGGTTCCTCTGGGGAATACAGCCAGAGCCAAGGCCACAGCACCATGCATGGCTTGAACTACACAAGGAGGGAGAACGAAGGTCAGGAAAGCAATAGTAATAGGAGATTCAATAGTTAGGGGAACAGACAGGCGTTTCTGCAGCTACAGCCATGACTCCAGGATAGTATGTTGCCTCCCTGGTGCCAGGGTCAAGGATGTCACTGAGCAGCTGCAGAACATTCTGAGATGGTAGGGTGAACAGCCAGAGGTCTCAGTCCACGTTGGTACCAATGACGTGGATAGAAAGAGGGATGAGGTCCTGCTGGGAGATTTCAGAAAGCCAGGAAAGAGATTTTTAAAAAGTAGAACCTCAAAGGTAGTAATCACTGGATCACTCTGCTGCCATGCACTAATGAGTACAGAAATAGGAGGGCTGTGTGGCTGAAGAGATGATACAGGATGGAGGGCTTTAGATTCCTGGGACATTGGGATTGGTTCTGGGGAGGTGGGACCTGTACTAGCCAGATGGGTTGCAGCTCAACAGTGCTAGGACCAATATCTTGGAGAGGTTTGTTAGTGCTATTGGGGAAGAGTTTAACCTAGAATGGGAACTTGAGCATAGATTCAGAAGATAGAGAAGCAAAGCGGAAATGGAAGGCAGAAAATTTGTAAGCAAGTATGGAAGGTTGAGGAAACAAAGGCTAGAAAATAGACAACAAAGGAGTTAGTGATTAGTGGTATATACTTCAATGCAAGGAGCTTTATGAATAAAGCAGGTGAGCTGAGGGCCCAGGTAGACACTTGAAAGTATGATATCATAACCATTACAGAAACATGGCTTAAAGAAGAGCATGAATGGCAGCTCAACATTCCTGGTTAGATGGTTTTCAGACAGGATAGAGAGCGGGATAAAAAAAACAGTCAAAGGGAAAGAGAAGAATAAATATGTAGGCAAATTTCTGAGATGTGCAGAAACAAAAGGGTAGTAATGGTAGGGGATATAAACTACCCGAGTATTAACTGGGATAAATTCAGTTTAAAAGGTACAGAGGGTGCAGAATTCTTATGATGCAGTCAGGAAAACTTTTTTTTTTGGCTGGTATGTAGCAAGCCCAACAAGAGAAGGGGGAGTTCTGGGCTTAGTTTTAGGGAATGAACCTGCGCAAGTCGAAGGGGTATCAGTGGGAGAGCGTTTTAGTGGTAGTGATCATAATTCAGTGAGATTTAAAGTGGTTATGGAAAAGGATAATGATAGACCAAGGGTAAAAGTTTTTAAAAGAGCAAAATACTGTGCATGCTGGAATGTGAAATGAAATGGAAATACTCAGCAGGACTTGCAGCATCTTTGGAGAGAGCGTTAACATTTCAGATTGATGACTTTTCATCAGCACTAGGAAAAGTTAGAGATGTAATGGGATTTTAAGCAAGTGAAATGGGGGAAGGATGAGAAAAAGAACAAAAGGGAAGGTCTGTGATAGGGCGGAAGGCAGGAAGAAATAAATGACAAACAGGTTGGTGGTGCAAGACCAAAGGGAGAGGTAATGGGACAAGTAAAGAAATAAAAGATATGTCTAGAAGAGTTGTGAGTTGCAAATTATTATTTTTTTATTCATTCAGGGATGTGGGCGTCACTGACTAGGCCAGCATTTATTGCCCATCCCTAATTGCCCTTGAGAAGGTGGTGGTGAGCTGCCTTCTTGAACCGCTGCAGTCCATTTGGGGTAGGTATACCCATAGTGCTGTTAGGAAGGGAGTTCCAGGATTTTGACAGTGAAGGAACGGCGATGTAGTTCCAAGTCAGGATGGTGTGTGACTTGGAAGGGAACTTGCAGGTGGTGGTGTTCCCATGCATTTGCTACCCTTGTCCTTCTAGTTGGTAGAGGTCGCGGGTTTGGAAGGTGCTATCTAAGGAGCATTGGTGCATTGTTGCAGTGCATCTTGTAGATGGTACACACTGCTGCCACTGTGCGTCGGTGGTGGAGGGAGTGAATGTTTGTAGATGGGGTGCCAATCAAGCGGGCTGCTTTGTCCTGGATGGTGTCGAGCTTCTTGAGTGTTGTTGGAGCTGCACCCATCCAGGCAAGTGGAGAGTATTCCATCACACTCCTGACCTGTGCCTTGTAGTGGTGGACAGGCTTTGGGGAGTCAGGAGGTGAGTTACGCGCCTCAAAACTCCTAGCCTCTGACCTGCTCTTGTAGCCACAGTATTTATATGGCTACTCCAGTTCAGTTTCTGGTCAATGGTAGTCGCTAGGATGTTGATAGTGGGGGATTCAGAGATGGTAATGCCGTTGAATATCAAGGGGCAATGGTTCGATTCTCGCTTGTTGGAGATGGTCATTGCCTGGCACTTGTGTGGCCATTTATCAGCCCAAGCCTGGATATTGTCCAGGTCTTGCTGCATTTCTACACGGACTGCTTCAGTATCTGAGGAGTCACGAATGGTGCTGTACATTGTGCAATCATCAGCAAACATCCCCACTTTTGACCTTACGATTGAAGGAAGGACATTGATGAAGCAGCTGAAGATGGTTGGGCCTAGGACACTACCCTGAGGAACCCCTGCAGTAATGTCCTGGAGCTCAGATGATTGACCTCCAACAACCACAACCATCTTCCTTTGCGCTAGGTATGACTCCAGCCAGCGGAGGGATTTCCCCCTGATTCCCATTGACTCCAGTTTTGCAAGGGCTCCTTGATGCCATACTCGGTCAAATGCTGCCTTGATGTCAAGGGCAGTTACTCTCACCTCACCTCTTGAGTTCAGCTCTTTTGTCCATGTTTGAACCAAGGCTGTAATGAGGTCAGGAGCTGAGTGGCCCTGGCGGCACTCAAACTGAGTGTCAGTGAGCAGGTTATTGCTAAGCAAGTGCCACTTGATGGCACTGTTGATGACACCTTCCATCACTTTACTGATGATAGAGAGTAGGCTGCTGGGGCGGTAATTGGCCGGGTTGGACTTGTCCTGCTTTTTGTGTACAGGACATACCTGGGCAATTTTCCACATTGCAGGGTAGATGCCAGTGTTGTAGCTGTACTGGAACAGCTTGACTAGGGGTGCGGCAAGTTCTGGAGCACAGGTCTTCAGTACGATTGCTGGAATATTGTCAGGGCCATAGCTTTTGCAGTAACCAGTGCCTTCAGCCGTTTCTTGATATCACGCGGAGTGAATCGAATTGGCTGAAGTCTGGCATCTGTGATGATTAGCTGCCATCCAAAAGAAAAAAAAAAGAAAAACGAGAGTAAAACTAAAATCAGCAAAGAAAAAGGAAACAAAATGGGGGCAGAGGTTACAGTCTGAAATTGTTGAGCTCTGTAAGTCTGGAAGTCTCTAAAGTGCCTCATCGAAAAATGAGGTGCTGTTCCTCGAGCTTACGTTGAGCTTCATTGGAACACTGCAGGAGGCCAAGGTCAGACTAGGAGCAAGATGGGGTATTTTGCCTGTCGTTTTAATTCTCCACCTTGCTCCTACTCAGACATCTCTGTCCTCAACTTCCTGGAGTGTTCCAATGCACTTTGTCTCTCAGCCTCCCATTTTGTTTCCTTTTCCTTTGTTGGTTTTGCTTTTACTCTGCTCTTTAGTTTTGCTTTCGCCTGGCAACTATTCATGGTTCTACCATTCACACCCCCTCTAGATACATCTTTTGTTTCTTTACTTGTCCCATTACCATTCCCTTTGGCCTTGTACCACCAACCCTTTTGTCCTTTAATCTCTTCTGCTTTCCTTCCACCCTATCACAGACCTTCTGTTTTGTCTTTTGCCCACCATGCTCCGCCCTGCCCCCCGACCCTTCTGCTTGCCTAAAACCTATTACTTCCCTAACTTTTCCTAGTTCTGATGAAAGGTCATCAACCTGAACTGTTAATACTTTTTCTCTCTCCACAGATACTGCCAGACCTGCTGACCTTTTCCTGAATTTTCTATTTTTATTTTAAAAAGTTTTATAATTAGAGAAAGGCCAATTATTCTTAGCTGAGATGAGGCAAAAGTGAACTGGAAACAGCTACTTGAAGGTAAATTAGTGTCAGAGTATTGGGATGCATTCAAGGAAGAGCTAAAGAGAGTTCAGAACAAATATGTTCCTACAAAGAAAAGGTGCAAGTCCCAAATCTAGACTCACTGGACTTCAAAGAGCCTACGGAGCAGCCTAAGGCAAAAAATAAAGTTTAGCAAAAAATAAAGCTTACGTCAGATGCTGAAAGCTCAACACTGCAGAAAGCCTAAAGGAGCATAGAAAGTGTAGGGATAAACTTAAAAAGGGAATTAGGAAAGCAAAGAGAGGGCATGATAAAATATTGGAAAGTAAAATCAAGAAAAAAAACAAAGATGTTTTATAAATACTGTCATGCAGGACCGCACCCCCCCCCCCCACCCCCTGCACCTGCCAAGAATGAGGAATATTAATTTTGTCATATGAACATTGATTTTAAACTGTTGCTGGAGCAAGGAAATGACTTGTTAAACAGATCGGCCGTGGCTAGAAAAAAACATTTGCATACTAACAGACAGTGTTTGGAGAGACAAAGGGGCTATTCCTTGCTCCAATTTAACCCACAATGAACTTTGAGCACCAGGTATTATGTGCAAGAAGAGACATTCCAGGGTTGGCCAAGAGGAGACAATCCACAAATAGATGTGGTCAGACCAGCAAGTTACATGACTAACCTGCTTGACAAGCTGGGTTTTTCTGAATTGTACAAAGAGTTTGAACTCAGAAAGACTGTTTGCTCCTGGAGTGAGAAGACCTCTCCTGTCGGCTCCCATTTCTTTCTCACAAACCTCTGGACCCACTGAGGACACATGAACTTCAAGAGAGAAAAGTCTCCTACATTGAACAAGGTTTGAGAAGAATACTGGGCCCCAATGAAAAGCAAGACCTACCTACATTCAAGGACTTTACAACAAGTTCAAAGAACAGTAACCAAAACCATCTTCAGATATTGCCTCAAACCTTTCCACCTTATTTCTTCTGCTCGTTTCTGTCTCTATCTGCATGTGTGTATCGCGTATGCATGCTAGCGTGGGCACGTCGCGTATCCGTAGGCGTTAACAGAATTTGAGTTTAAGTTTAATAAAACTTTTTTCTTTAAACCTAAGAAAACCTATTTGGCTAGTTTCTTTGCCTTATAATTGGAAGTTAGTGAAGAAGGATTCACTATATGGGGAGCTAAAAAAATGGTGTGTTTAAAATTAAACCCTGTTACGGTAAGAGCAGGTGAAGGCTGAGAGAGAACCCTAGACCCCTTTCTTACTTGGTCGTAACAATACATAAAGTGCAGGAGGGTAACTAAAAAAAGAATAGGGCCAATTAGAGACCAAACAGGTAATTTGTGTGTGGAGGCGTAAGAGGTGGGCATGAATATTTGCATCTGCTTCATCAGTCTTGTGCAAATAGGAGGAGGAGTGTGAAATATTGGGTGGGATAAAGTGTGAGGGAGGAAATATAAAGATGTTTAGCATCCTTGAAAGTGGATAAATCACCAGGCCCGGATGAAGTGTATGCCAGACTGCTAAGGGAAGAAATAACGGAAGCTCTGACCATCATTTTCCAATCCTCTTTGACTAAAGACATGGTGCTGGATGACTGCTAACATTGTACCGTTGTTTAAAAAAGGAAGAAGGGATAGGCCAAGTAATTACAGACCAGTGAGCAAATTTTTGGAACAAATTCTGAGACACAGTATAAATCGTCATTTAGAAAGGCATAGATTAATCATGGCGAGTCAGTATGGATTTGTTAAGGGAAGGTCATGTCTGATGAACTCGATTTGAATTTTTTGAGGAGGTAACAAGGTGGGTCAATGAAGGTAGCATATTTGATGTAGTCTACTTGGATTTTAGCATGGCTTTTGAGAAGGTCCCACATGGTAGACTGGTCAGAAAATTAAAAGCTCATGGGATTCAAGGGAAAGTGGCAAGTTGGCTCTAAAATTGGCTCTCTGTCAGAAATCAATGGGTTATGGTCAATGGGTGTTTTTGTTAATGGAAGGCTGATTCCAGTGAGGTTCTGCAGGGCTCAGTACTGGGTCCCTTGCTGTTTGTGGTATATGACAATCATTTAAACTTCAATGTGGGAGCATGATTAAGATGTTTGCAGATTATATGAACATTGGCTGTGTGGTTGAACAGCTGTAGATCAGGGTTGTCCAACCTATAGCCCGTGGGTTAGGATCCGGCCCGCCAAAGGTTTTCATCGGGCCCGCTGGTATAAACTGTACCTGGGTCATTCCTCACCCTCGCTAGGGGTCTGTTACTGGAGATGTGAAATTTCCCATTGTCTTCTTCTTGCAGACCGGACTTTTTTAAAACATCACGCTGTCAATTTCACAGCTGACAGCTGCTGAAGCAGCAACGCGCTTCCCAACTTCGGACAGATTCGGGATTTTCTGACTTTTTTTAAAAGCCCGCCAGAAAACCCCGAATTTGTCCTAAGTTGAGAAGCACATTCCTGCTTCAGCAGCTGTCAGCTGTGATAGTGACCGTGATGTTTTTAAACCAACTGACCAATCACAAAGCTGCTCTGCTGAGCACTCTCACTCCCTGCAACTGTCAGAGAGAGAGAGAGGGAAAACAGAGAAGGGGGGAAACAGAGAGGAAAACAGAGGGGGGAATACAGAGAGGGGGAACATAGAGATAGAAGCAGGCTGAGAGAGAGAGGAAATTGCCAGAATTAAAGAATTTTAGCTACGAGGTGATATTGGATATGCCGGGGTTGTTTTTTTTGGAACAGAGGAGGCTGAGGGGAATATTAAATCGAGTTGTATAAAGCTATGAGGGGCCTCGATAGAATGGAAAAGAAGGACCTATGTCTGTTAGCAGAAAGGTCAATAATCAGGGAGCATAGATTTAAAGTAGTTGGTAGAAGGATTAGAGGGGAGTTAAGGAATACTTTTTTCACCCAGAGGGATTTTTTATTTGTTCGTGGGATGTGGGCGTTGCTGGCTAGGCCAGCATTTATTGCCCATCCCTAATTGTCCTCGAGAAGGTGATGGTGAGCCACCTTCTTGAACTGCTGCAGTCCATGTGGTGTAGGTACACCCACAGTGCTGTTAGGAAGGGAGTTCCAGGATTTTGACCCAGTGACAGTGAAGGAACGGCGATATAGTTCCATGTCGGGATGGTGTGTGGCTTGGAGGGAAACTTTCAGATGATGGTGTTCCCATGCATCTGCTGCCCTCATCCAGCAAGTGGTGGAGGTTGCGGGTTTGGAAGGTGGTGTCGAAGGAGCCTAGGTGAGTTGCTGCAGTGCATCTTGAAGATCGTGTACATTGCTGCCACTGTACGTCGGAGGTGGAGGGAGTGAATGTTGAATGTGTTGGATGGTGTGCCAATCAAGTGGGGTGCTTTGTCCTGGATGGTGTCAAGCTTCTTGAGTGTTGTTGGAGCTGCACTCACCCAGGCAAGTGGAGAATATTCCATCACACTTCTGACTTGTGCCTTGTAGATGGTGGACAGGCTTTGGAGAGTCAGGAGGTGAGTTACTCGCCGCAGGATGGTGGGGGTCTGGAGCTCACTGCCTGAAAGGATGGTGGAGGTAGAAACCCTCATTGCATTTATAAACACTTGAATATGCACTTGAGGTGCTGGAACCCAAAGGACTTCTAGCCAAGAGCTGGAAGGTGGGATTAGGTGGATAGCTTTTTCGGCTGGCACAGACACAATGGGCCGAATGGCCTCCTTCTGTGTTGAAAATCTTTCTCTGTTTCTATGAATAATTCAAATATATAGTTGAGAGTGGAATTGTCAGCTTTGGCTGAATGGTAGCATTCACACCTGAGTCAGAAGGTCGTAGTTTCAATCCCAGAGACGTTAGCACATAATCTAGGCAGACACTTCAATGCAGTACTGAGAGAGTGTGTGCTTTCAGAAATTGTGGCATTAAAGCAAGATGCAACTGCCTGTTCAGGTGAACCTAAAAAATCCCATAGCACTGTTGTGAGAAGAGCAGGGCTTGTTCTAGTGTCCTGGCCAAGTTTATCTTTCAGCCAACACCCTTGAAACCGATTACTTGGTTGTTTTATCTCTGATGTATGTGGGATATTCTTGTCTGTATACTGGCTGCTATATTTGCTACGTTACAAAAAAAGTACTTTTGTTGTAAAGGCCTGCTTGGGTATGCAAATGAAACCCGACCCGAGCCCGACAGAACCACATCTGACCCAAGCTCGACCCGACCCAAGTCCTTTCATTTTTTCCCACGCCCGACCCGACCCGACCACCGGAATGTTCAGTTAACCAAACTTCTGTTTTTCACTTTTTAAGCTTGTGCAGATAAGCAACAAAAGCTGTAAGTGGACTTGAAAGGTTGTTTAAAAAATACATTAAGATTGGAGCCACATGCTGGAGGTGGTGATAGTGTGTGTCTGACCCGGCCCCACCCGACCCGAGCCCGAATGCCGGACCCGGAAGAGCGGCCCAACCCGAACCCGACACATGTCGTCTGATCCCGTCGGGTTCAGGTCGGGTAGCCATGCTCTACTTTGTTGTCTGTAAACTGCTTTGGATGTCCTGAGGAACTTGTTGATGCTATATAAATGTAAGTTCTTTATGATGAGCATCCTATTACACAAACCAAGGTTGTATTCTCTGGAATTTAAAAGATAATGAGGTGATTAAATTAAAGTTTTCAAGATATTGTGGGGACCTGAGGGTAGATAGAGAGAAACTATTTTGGCTGGTTGGGGAGTTTGGGACTAGGGGAAATCATCTAAAAATTAAAGCTAGATCTCTTAGGAGTGAAGTTAGGAAACTTAACACAAAGGGTGGTAGAAGTTTGGAACTCTCTTCAGCAAAAGGCACTAAATCAGTTGTTAATTTTAAACCTGAGTGATACTTTTGTTTAGAAAAATCTTTTAAAGAAAATGGGGTAAAGGTGGGTATATGGAATTAGGTCACAGGTCTCACTGAATGGCAGTACAGATTTGAGGGTCCAAATGACCTATTCCTGTTCCTATGTTTAGTTTAGTTTAGTTTAGAGATACAGTACTGAAACAGGCCCTTCAGCCCACCGAGTCTGTGCCGACCATCAACCACCCATATATACTAATCCTACACTAATCCCATATTCCTACCACATCCCCACCTGTCACTATATTTCCCTACCACCTACCTATACTAGTGGCAATTTATAATGGCCAATTTACCTACCAACCTGCAAGTCTTTTGGCTTGTGGGAGGAAACCGGAGCACCCGGAGAAAACCCACGCAGACACAGGGAGAACTTGCAAACTCCACACAGGCAGTACCCAGAATTGAACCCGGGTCGCTGGAGCTGTGAGGCTGCGGTGCTAACCCTTCTGTTCTTCTGTCTTTTATGAAACCCCATTTACACACACAAACAGAGTTTCCACTGCACTTTTAGCAAACTTACTGTGGCCAATCAGGAGAAGCACTAAGGAAATTCACTCCTAAAATTGATGGCCTGCACTACATTGTGCTCAAACAAGCGTCAATCAGCCTCCCAGAGTCATTGTAATGCTGGAAGAATCGTGACTTAATTGTTCAGAGAAAAAAATCGTATCAGCTTCTGTACTAAACTGGGTGATATTCTGGTTTTAATACCCAATGATGTAACAGGTTTACAGAACTGAAACTAGTTTTAGTTTCTTTGTACAGCCTCAAATTAGTACACAGAAAGTCCTACTTTCTCCAACGTTCTGTATTTTTTTGGCTATATCGTGGGGAAGGAATGGTGACGAATTATGATAACCCATCTGAAGCTGGCTTCATTACTAAAGATGGCAAAATCAGCTCCTTATTGAAGTTATTTTCTTTTGGGCCTCCTTATCTCGAGAGACAATGGATACGTGCCTGGAGGTGGTCAGTGGTTTGTGAAGCAGCGCCTGGAGTGGCTATAAAGGCCAATTCTAGAGTGACAAGCTCTTCCACAGGTGCTGCAGAGAAATTTGTTTGTCGGGTCTGTTGCACAGTTGGCTCTCCCCTTGCGCCTCTGTCTTTTTTCCTACCAACTACTAAGTCTCTTCGACTCGCCACATTTTAGCTCTGTTTTTATGGCTGCCCGCCAGCTCTGGCGAACACTGACAACTGACTCCCACGACTTGTGATCAATGTCACAGGATTTCATGTCGCGTTTGCAGACGTCTTTAAAGTGGAGACGTGGACGGCCGGTGGGTCTGATGCCAGTGGCGAGCTCGCTGTACACTGTGTCTTTGGGGATCCTGCCATCTTCCATGCGGCTCACATGGCCAAGCCATCTCAAGCGCCGCTGACTCAGTAGTGTGTACAAGCTGGGGATGTTGGCCGCCTCGAGGACTTCTATGTTGGAGATACGGTCCTGCCACCTGATGCCAAGTATTCTCCGGAGGCAGCGAAGATGGAATGAATTGAGACGTCGCTCTTGGCTGGCATACGTTCTCCAGGGCTTGCTGCCATAGAGCAAGGTACTGAGGACACAGGCCTGATACACTCGGACTTTTGTGTTCCGTGTCAGTGCGCCATTTTCCCACACTCTCTTGGCCAGTCTGGACATAGCAGTGGAAGCCTTACCCATGCGCTTGTTGATTTCTGCATCTAGAGACAGGTTACTGGTGATAGTTCAGCCTAGGTAGGTGAACTCTTGAACCACTTCCAGAGCGTGGTCGCCAATATTGATGGATGGAGCATTACTGACATCTTGCCCCATGATGTTCGTTTTCTTGAGGCTGATGGTTGGGCCAAATTCATTGCAGGCAGCCGTAAACCTGTCGATGAGACTCTGCAGGCATTCTTCAGTGTGAGATGTTAAAGCAGCATCGTCAGCAAAGAGGAGTTCCCTGATGAGGACTTTCCGTACTTTGGACTTCGCTCTTAGACGGGCAAGATTGAACAACCTGCCCCCTGATCTTGTGTGGAGGAAAATTCCTTCTTCAGAAGTTATTTAGTTGCTGTTTAATTACTTAATTGATGAATTTGCTCTGATGGTTAAACTGCTGTTTACATTACTTACTGGACTCAAAGAGAGAGGCTATGAATGATTGACTGAAAAGATCCAGCCCTTTTCACAGTTTGCAAATTGGGACCATTGAATACCAGCCCACATGTGAAGAAGTGCCTCTGGAACAATGTTCCCTTGGCCTAGCTGAATTGTGACAAGCTGTTTATATTGTTGATGCACTTATCTGTTCCTGGTTTGAGAGTGTATTGTAGAGGTGAGAAGAGAGCCTGTCATGGTAAAGAGGTCGCTACAGTTTTGGAGCACTGCTCCCGTCAACATGGGGCCAGCAATCTGCAAGGTGCTAAATAGGCGTCTCAGTGTAGCCAGCTGAATTGAGGCATCCCAATATCGGTTGCCCCGGCTGGCAATAAGGAAACTGAGTGGGTTTGGAAGAGGGCGGGAAGCTCATGATTGTTCCTCTGGGCCCCACAAAAATACATTCAAAATTACTTTGTGTCTTCGGCTCCAATGCCCATGGAACTGATGCACAACGCAGGTTCTGACCAGTTTCAGTCAAAAATGGCAATTGGGGTTCTCGGAGCTGAATTTTTGACGGTCAAGTTCCGTTACCAAGGCTGAAAGCGGGACCTCACCCCACTCTGGTGGGCGGCCGGACATTGGGCTGCATTTTGCTGGTGTCTGCCAATTAACAAGTCGCAGCCAGGGCCACTGTCCAATTGAGGACAGCAGCCCACGCCCTCACAGCTGCCAACCCAGTCTGAGGGCTGGGAGCTCAGCAGCGCCACCGCTAGCCACCGTTCTCAACCCTTCTGCCAACGAGAACAATTTCTCTCTATCTGCTCTGTGTATCAACCCCTCATGAATTTGAACACCTCTATTAAATCTCCTTTCAACCTTCTCTAAGGAGAACAGCCCAAGTTTCTCCAATCTATCCACATAACTGAAGTCCTTCATCCCTGGAACAATTCCCAAATCTTTTCAGCACCCTCGCTAAAGCTTTCCCATCCTTCCTTAAGCGTTGCCCAGAAATGGACATACATACTCCAGTGTGGCCGAACCAGTGTTTTTATAAAGGTTCATCATAACTTCCTTGTTTTTGTATTCTGTGCCTCTATTTATAAAGCCCAGGATCCTGTATGCCTTCTTAACCACTTTCTCAATCATTCCTGCCACCTTCAATGATTTGTGCACATATACCCTGGGGACTCTCTGTTCCTGCCACCCTTTAAAATTACATCCTTTATTTTGTATTGCTTCTCCTTGTTCTTCCTACCAAAATATATCACATCACACTTCTCTGCATTAAATGTCTTTTGCCATGTGTCCACTCCTTCCATCAGCTTATCAATGACGAGTTGAAGTGTACTACCATCTTTCTGACAGTTCACAATACCTCCATGTTTTGTGTTATCTGCAAATTTTGAAATTGTGCCCTGTGCACCCAAGCCTGGGTCATAAATATGCATCAAGAAAAGCAGTGGTCCTAGTGCTGACCCCTGGGGAACACCACTATATACCTTCCTCCAGCCCAAAAAATAACTGTTCACCACTACTCTGTTTCCTGTCACTCAGCCAACTTTGTTTCCATACTGCCATTGTCCCTTTTTTTCCATGGGCTTCAACTTTGCTGACAAGCCTATAATGTGGCACTTTATCAAACACCTTTTGGAAGTCCATGTACACCACATCAACCACATTACTCTCATAAACCCTCTTGGTTACCTCATCAAAAAATGTAATCAAGTTAGTGAAACATAATTTGCCTTTAACAAATCCATTCTGGCTTGACTTAATTAATCCACACTTGTCCAAGTGACTGTTAACTTTGTTCCAGATCATTGTCTCTAAAATCTTTCCCACCACCAAGGTTAAACTGACAAGCTGTAGTTGCTGGGCTTATCCTTACACCCTTTTTGAAACAAGGGTGTAACATTTGCAATTCTCCAATTATCTGGCAACATTCCTGTATCTGAGGAGAATTGGAAGATTATGGCCAGTGTCTCTACAATTTCCTCCCTTACTTCCTTCAGTATCCTTGAATGTATCCCATCCGGTCCTGGTGACTTATTAATTTTTTTGGTTTGATTTGATTGAAAGAGTATATGCTTGACTTATAGTTGTGATTTTATAGAGATCTTTCATGACCCTGATAATGCAAGGTGAACTGTGGGCATTTGGAGAAACCTTATTTGTTGCAATGGGGTTGATAAGTGATGGGTGATGAGCTATGACAGAGAGTGGATCAGGCAACAGTGGTGGAGTTCCAAATGAATTTGCACATTTCCATTGCTGCTTTTGCCTGTGGACCTTCTGCCTTGTCTTTATGGGCCTCATCTTTGACATTCACTACATCTGCTTGTGCCTCTCTGTATTCAGCAATTTTTATCTCCAGCCCTTTTTTAAGGATGAAATTATGAATGGTGCAGAAGGCAACAATAATTTGGCAGACTGCTTGCCACATGCTGTTGAACATCCCCTGACCTATCCAGTCCCTGCAGCATGCCAATGGCTTGTTCAATTCACATCCTTGTAAGTGTGAGCTGCTCTGCAACTGCAATAGCCCTTTGCAATGGTGCCATAAGCCATGGCAGGAGTAAGTAAGCCTTTGTTCACTCAAGAACCATCTGGTGAAATGCTCTTGTTGTATTAGAGATAAGAAATTAGACTACTGCAGAATCAAGCACTGCTGGCTCAAACAAAAACAAGAAATGCTGGATTCACTCAGCAGGTCTGGCAGCATCTGTGGAAAGAGAAGCAGAGTTAACGTTTCGGGTCAGTGACCCTTCTTCGGAACTGACAAATATTAGAAAAGTCACAGATTATAAACGTGAGGTGGGGGTTGGGCAAGAGATAACAAAGGAGAAGGTGGCAAGAGATAACAAAGGATTTCAGATTTCCAGCATCCGCAGTATTTTGCTTTTACTGCTGGCTCAAATACAGCTTGACTGCAGGCAGCACAAATCAGCCTGTACACTGACACAACAACAAATCTCAGAGGGTTTCATGTAGGACCAAACCCATTTAAGAGCTGAATTAAGACTATATAAACTCACTTCATCTCAGGACCCTTACAGCCAGTGCCTACTTCCATTCCATCAGTTTAGGATGGATTCGAACCGAAGTCCCAAAGGTGAAAAGTCGCTGTTTAATCCATTGTGTTGTCCAGTTGCCCATGACTTATGTCCTTTAATGTCCTTTAGGGAAGGAAATCTGCTGTCCTTACCTGGTCTGGCCTACATGTGACTCCAGACCCACAGCAATGTGGTTAACTCTTACATGCCCTCTGAAATGGCCTAGCAAGCCACTCAGTTGTACCTAACCGCTACGAAGTCAATAAAAAGGAATGAAACCGGACGGACCAGCCGGCATCGACCTAGGCACCGGAAATGACAACGGCAAACCCAGCCCTGTCGACCCTGCAAAGTCCTCCTTATTAACATCTGGGGGCTTATGCCAAAGTTGGGAGAGCTGTCCCACAGACTAGTCAAGCAACAGCCTGACATAGTCATACTCACGGAATCATACCTGACAGACAATGTCCCAGACACTGCAATCACTATCGGGACAGTGGTCTACAGTAGGGAGGGAGTTCCCCTGGGAGTCCTCAACGTCGACTCCGGACCCCATGAAGTCTCATGGCATCAGGTCAAACATGGGCAAGTCAATCCTACTGATTACCACCTACCACCCTCCCTCAGCTGATGAGTCAGTACTCCTTCATGTTGAACAGCACTTGGAGGAAGCACTGAGGGTGACAAAGGCACAAAATGTACTCTGGGTGGGGGACTTCAATGTCCATCACCAAGAGTGGCTCGGTAGCACCACTACTGACCGAGCTGGCCGAGTACTAAAGGACATAGCTGCTAGACTGGGTCTACGGCAGGTTGTGGTGGAACCAACACGAGGGAAAAACATACTTGACCTTGTCCTCACCAATCTGCCTGCCGCAAATGCTTCTGTCCATGACTGTATTGGTAGGAGTGACCACCGCACAGTCCTTGTGGAGACGAAGTCCCGCCTTCACATTGAGGATACCGTCCATCGTGTGGTGTGGCACTATCACCGCTAAATGGGATAGATTTCAAACAGATCTAGCAATGAAAAACTGGGCATCCATGAGGTGCTGTGGGCCATCAGCAGCAGCAGAATTATACTTAACCGCAATCTGTAACCTCATGGCCAAGTATATCCCCCACTCTACCATTACCATCAAGCCAGGAAACCAACCCTGGTTCAATGAAGATTGCAGGAGGGCATGCCAGGAGCGGCACCAGGCATATCTCAAAATGAGGTGTCAACCTGGTGAAGCTACAACCCAGGACAACTTGCATGTCAAACTGCATAAGCAGCATGCAATAGACAGAGCTAAGTGATCCCATAACCAACAGATCAGATCTAAGCTCTGCAGTCCTGCCACATCCAGTTGTGAATGGTGGTGGACAATTAAACAACTAACTGGAGGAGGTGGCACCACAAATATCCCCATCCTCAATGATGGGGGAGCCCAGCACATCAGTGCGAAAGATAAGGCAGAAGCATTTGCAACAATCTTCAGCCAGAAGTGCCGAGTTGATGATCCATCTTGGCCCCCTCCTGAAGTTCCCAGCATTACAGATGCCGGACTTCAGCCAATTCAATTCACTCCACGTGATATCAAGAAAAAACTGAAGGCACTGGATACTGCAAAGGCTATGGGTCCTGACAATATTCTGGCAATAGTACTGAAGACCTGGGCTACAGAACTTGCTGCACTCCTAGCCAAGCTGTTCCAGTATAGTTACAACACTGGCATCTACCCTGCAATGTGGAAAATTGCTCAGGTATGTCCTGTACACAAAAAGCAGGACAAGTCCAACCAGGCCAGTTACTGCCCCATCAGTCTACTCTCAATCATCAGTAAAGTGATGGAAGGTGTTATCAACAGTGCCATCAAGCAGCACTTGCTTAGCAATAACTTGCTCAGTGATGCTCAGTTTGGGTTCCGCCAGGCCCACTCAGCTCCTGACCTCATTACAGCCTTGGTTCAAATATGGTCAAAAGAGCTTAACTCAAGAGGTGAGGTGAGAGTGACTGTCCTTGACCTCAAGGCAGCATTTGACCGAGTATGGCATCAAGGAGCCCTATCAAAACTGGAGTCAATGGGAATCAGGGGAAAAACTCTCTGCTGGTTGGAGTCATACCTAGCGCAAAGGAAGATGGCTGTGGTTGTTGGAAGTCAATCATCTGAGCTCCAGGACATCACTGCAGGAGTTCTTCAGGTTAGTGTCCTGGGCCCAACCATCTCCAGCTGCTTCATCAATGACCTTCCTTCAATCATAAGGTCAGAAGTGGGGATGTTCGCTGATGATTGCACAATGTTCAGCACCATTCGCGACTCCGCAAATACTGAAGCAGTCTGTGTAGAAATGCAGCAAGACCTGGACAATATCCAGGCTTGGGCTGATAAGTGGCCAGTAACATTTGCACCACACAAATGCCAGGCAATGCCCATCTCCAACAAGAGAGAATCTAACCATTTCCCCTTGACATTCAATGGCATTACCATCGCTGGATCCCCCACTATCAACATCCTAGGGGCTACCATTGACCAGAAACTGAACTGGTGTAGCCATATAAATACCGTGGCTACAAGAGAAGGTCAGAGGCTCGGAATCCTGAGGCAAGTAACTCACCTCCTGACTTCCCAAAGCCTGTCCACCATCTACAAGACACAAGTCAGGAGTGTGATGGAATACTCTCCACTTGCCTGGATGAGTGCAGCTCCAACAACACTCAAGAAGCTCGACACCATCCAGAACAAAGCAGCCGGCTTGATTGGCACCCAATCCACAAACATTCACTCCCTCCACCACCCGACGCACAGTGACAGCAGTGTGTACCATCTACAAGATGCACTGCAGCAATGCATCAAAGCTCCCTTAGACAGCACCTTCCAAATCCGTGACCGCTACCACCTCGAAGGACAAGAGCAGCATGTGCATGGGAACATCACCACCTGCAAGCTCCTGTCCAAGTCACATACCATCCTGACTTGGAACTATATTGCCGTTCCTTCACTGTCGCTGGGTCAAATCCTGGAACTCCCTTCCTAACAGCATTGTGGGTGTACCTACCTTACATGGACTGCTGCTGTTCAAGAAGGCAGCTCATCACCACTGCTGGCATAGCCAGTGACGCCCACATCCCATGAATGAATAAAAAAACATTAGAAAAACATATTTTTACTGCTTTTTCCCACTTACTACTTCTACTTTTGCAAGCTTGTGTTTAACTTGTGTTGATTGATAAATCTCCAGGGATCGATGGTATTTATCCCTGAGTGCAGAAATAGTCAAAGGAGGATAATTTCAAGGCATTGTTGAGCATTAACAGGGAGTCATTGGAGAGTAAATTTGAAACTGGCTAACATGTCCTTATTCAAAATGGAAGTAAAAACAGACATAGGCAACTAAATACCCACTCTTAGTTTTGTATCAAGTAATGAGTAAACTTGCAGACCATTTGTCCAACAATAAACTCGTAAACAACAGTCTGTGTGCCTTCCCAAAGAGAAGATCCTGCTTGAGAAGCCTCCTAGATTTACCCAAGGAATTGACGACCCGAATAGATGGTGGGCAGCCCTACAATATGGTGAACCAAGGCTTCAAAACAGGCATTTTACAAAATTCCACACACAAAGCTACTAGTTGAACTCAAAGCTGAAGGGATTCAAGCCAATGAATGAATAAGAATCCGACTAAAGAGTTAAAAAAACTGAGTACTTGTTATGTTGGGATAGATGAATTTTCTTAGAGTGGTGTTTAATGCTAGTATTTCGAATGCTACTCCCTCTTCTAATATATATCAATGACATAAATTCAGAAAATCAATGTCCATTAGTGAAATTTGCATGTGAGACCAAACTCGGATGGATACTGGAATTGAACAAAACAGCTCACAATTGCAGAATGAGTTGGACAATGTATTTAAGTGGGCGGAACAATGGCAGATGAAATTTAATACCTATAACTGTAAAGTACTGCATGAAGGAAGGAAGGGAGAATAGGTCATGTGCACTCCCAGGAATGGCTAAGAAAGAAGTTGAAAGAGATCTTGGGCTTAAATTTGAGTTGCCCTGGTTTTTGGGAGCAGGCTCGCAAATCGCAATCTGCCCTCACCCAAGCAGATCAAGGTGGGGACCACGCAATTCTCGTATACCCAGGTTATCTGCATGAGTGGAGCATTGGCCCCAACAACCGGCAGTTATTTTCTGTCCTCCAAGCTGTCTGCGGCCTCTGTGCATGGCAGAGGGTTCTTGCAGCATTGTTTGCCAATCACTTGATACAGCCAACTTGCTATTCCTAAAGACAAGCTGTATCTTAAAGGGAAGCTGCACAAAAATATTGTTGCATGGTAAATTATTGCAAAGTGAATACCTGGGCAGACAGAGTTCCAGATTGCGCATGCGGCACTAGAGGCATTAGTGGTGCAGGTGGGCAGGAGGAGAAACTCTGCATTGGTTGTGGGGGGTGGGGGTGGGGAGCAGTCAGGAGTCTTCAAGGACCACCCTCAGAAGGGAATAGGAGTAGATGGCCAGGGAGGTCAACTCCTGGAGTATGGACCCGAGTATGGCAGCAGTGCCACAAGAAGTCTAATGACCTCCCAAGGGTGGTCAAGGTCGGAGAGTGTGCCTTCACATGAAATCTCCTATGCACCACAATACCAGCCTTTCACATTGCTGACTGTACCACACCCATTTCAGTCAGCCAACAGCAGTCCCTGGCACTCAGAACTCACACCTAACATCTATGTAGCCACCACACACCCCTTACACACCTCTCACACACCTAACAATGCTGCCAGGCTCACCCAACTTTTGCTGCCTCCACATACCTCCAGCTATTCAACTATGGCAGGCACATCAGCCAAACACAGTGCTGCACAATCATTAAAATTCTACCCTCTCGCAAAACAAGGTGGCACACAACATAAGGGAGCAGAGCAGCGCTGGCAGGGGATAAGGACATCTGCATCTCCTGAGCCCTACAGAGGATAGGGTTACTCATATCATGAGACCGCCATGACAGGGCCTGTGGCATCCGACATTGCTCCAAACATTAAGGATGACAGCATGTTCCTGCCTTATGCCCCTTCTCAGATCCTAGGACATCCTCATCCTACTGTATGGCATGATGGACAAGTTGCAGATAGTATAACCATGGATAATCTCAAGAGTGACCAACCAGAATGAAGAACTGCAGTCATATCATGTGAGCTATCAAGGCTCCAAATTGACATTGCCACCCTCAGTGAGACCCGCCTTCCTGGGAAGGGACAAGCAGGGCATACACCTTCCACTGGAAAGGAAAGGCTGACAGTGGTCCTCGTGCCCACGGAGTTGGCTTTGCCATCTGGTAGAGGATCTGGGATGCACTGCCAGAATTCCCCAACTGCATAAATGAAAGATTCATGACATTTCACTTATAACTCAGCTGTAATCAATATGTCACCAGTGCTTATGCCCCGACCCTTGACTCCAATGAAGATGTTAAGGAAAAGTTATATTCTGACCTTGATGAAGTCCTCACTGCCATCCCAAGAGAAAAGAAGGTGATCCTTCTGGGGGACTTTAATGCCAGGGTTAGCTGTGACTCCGATGTCTGGAGAAGAACCATTGTGAAAAACAGGGTGGGAAAAGCCAATGCAAATGGTGTCTTCCTGCTGACAAAGTGTACTCAGCATGGCCTCATTATAACAAACGCCCTCTTCTGCCAGAAGGACAAAAACAAAACCACATGGAGGCATCCTAGATCAAAGTACTGGCACTTGCTGGATTATATCATTGTTCGAGTCAAAGATCTGAGTGATGTCTATATCACTTGATCCATGCAAGGAACTGATGCGTGCTGGACAGATCATCAACTTGTTCAATCGATGATGAACATCCCATCCACCTAGCACCAAGACATTGCAAGACCCAAAAATCCAAGAGGAAGAAGATCAACATCTCAGCTCTAAAGCAGCCCGACCAAAGAGAGGAATTCCAAGTGCAGCCCACAACCGATCTAAAAATCTTCACACATCCAACTCAATTTCAGACAAGTGGGAACAAATAAAGTCAGCTGTACTAGATTCCTGTGTCCAGACCATTGGGTTCAAGCATCGTTGTCACCAGGACTGGTTTGCCGAAACGATGCTGAATTATGGGACCTCCTGGAACAAAAACGAGTCGCCTTCATTTCTTGAAGTGGTGGAAAGAGAAAGCCAAACAATATGCTGACCATCATGTCATGCAAAGCTTTCTTGAAGCCACCAGGGACATCTATAGACCAAGGGCAAATGGACAAAATCCCCTTCGCTCATAGGATGGTGTCTCTCTTCTTAAGGATGACAATGCTGTCCATCAACGCTGGAAAGAACATTTTCAACAACTGCTCAACCATGAATCCACAGTGGCTGCTGATACTCTTCAGGCTATCCTCCAGTATCCTGTGGTAGAATCCATGGATGAACCACCATCGATGGAAGAGCTGCGACAAGCAATCAAACAGATGAAAAACAACAAAGCCCGCGGCCCTGATGGTATTCCAGCTGAGGTCTTCAAACCTGGTGGACAACATTAGCTCATGTCAAGACTCCATGCACTCATTCTACAGATTTGGAAGGAAAAGGAGCGCTTTGTCTTCTACCTTGTGTTCCATAACATCTTTGTCATTTAACCTCTCCTGCCACTATCATTGACCTTCCCTTCCCCTCCCCCCACTTCACATGCTGAAAGCCGATTACATTTCCAACCTTTGCCAGTTCTGATGAAAGGTCACAGACCTGAAACATTAACTCTCTCCACAGAAGCTGGCAGACCTGCCGTGTATTTCCAGAACTTTTTTTGTTTCTATTTCAGGATTTTTTAAATTTTAATTTGTTCATGGGATGTGGGTGTCGCTGGCTAGGCCAGCATTTATTGCCCATCCCTAATTGCCCTTGAGAAGGTGGTGGTGAGCTGCCTTCTTGAACCGCTGCAGTCCTTGGGGTATAGATACACCCACAGCGCTGTTAGGAAGGGAGTTCCATGATTTTGATCCAGCAACAGTGAAGGAACTGCAATATAGTTCCAAGTTATGATGCTGTGTGACTTGGAGGGGAACCTGCTGCCCTTGTCCTTCTAGGTGGTAGAGGTTGCAGGTTTGGTCGGTGCTGTCAAAGGAGCCTTGGTGACTTGTTGCAGTGCATCTTGTAAATGCCATTATGTGTTGGTGGTGGAGGGAGTGAATGTTGAAGGTGGTGGATGGTGTGCCAGTCAAATGGGCTGCTTTGTCCTGGATGGTATCGAGCTTCTTGACTGTTGTTGGA